>NC_026000.2:77955894-78100755 GCF_000442705.2 Elaeis guineensis
AAGCACATACAGAACTCTCTCATACTCCAGGATGATCTTCAACTTTCAATATCAACTATCGAAGTTGGGTCCGATAAGCTTGTCGCTATCCAACAACGATCAGAGTGATAGTATATTGGCCATAGCTGAAAAGAAAAAATTAAACCTATTAGTATATGAGTTATTTTAGTCTTAAAGATATGGACTTTAGTCTAAAGGTTCTTCTTCTATTTTATACTATTGGGTATAAAATACCCCCCGACCGAAGTTTGTAAAAGACCGACCCTTCCAGGGCTTTTTCGGCTTCTGACCTTGTGTGGAGTCTCTCTGAACCCCCTTGACCGTCCGGGCTTCCGGACTTCTCCAACAATGAGCTTCTCCATCCATCTACCAGGCCGCTCCAAAGGCTCTCTAGGCTTCACTATCAGCCGACCTTCTACAGTGATCAACTATTCTCCGAATCCCTTCCAGACTTCTTCCGACCGCAGACGATCCTACTCCGAACTTCTTTCAAACTTCGTCAATATCCGAGCTTCTCCAACGATGAGATTTCTATAGTAACCAGACTCCATCCAAGTTTCTACGACGGTCGACCGCCTTCAGGATTCCAATCGAGCTCCTGCGAGAGCCAAACTTCTACGAGCGATATACTCTAAACTTCTACTACGAGCGGTCTACTCCAAACTCCTACAGTGGGCGATCTACCCCGGATATCTACTATAAGCAAATTCCATTCGAGTCTCTACTGAGAACAAATTTCTTCCAAACTTCTATTACAGGTAGACTTCAGTCGAGCTTCTTCGTAGCCGCATCCCGGACGAGCTTCTACAATGGGACAGGATCCATCGGTCGGGTCGCTACCCCGAGCTCCCATGATAGCTGATCTTCGATCGAGCTTCTACAATAAGCGGTCTCCTTTCAGCCTTCTACAAGAACCAGACTCCGTCCGAGCTTCCATAGCGGATGGATATCGGACGAGCTTCTACGATGGACGGACTCTGGCAGCTGGATTTCTACAACGGTCGATCACCTCCGATGTTTGCCGAACCTCCCCATCGCCATCCGAAGTCCACCGCCGGCTGACCCTCCGCCAGATTCTTCATGAAATCGGACTTCTTCGATGGATAATCTTCAGACGAGCTTCCAAATCAGGCAAATTCCAAACGGACTTCTCTGGCAATTGGACTCCTACCGATCTTCACCAACAGAAAGTCTCCATCCGAGCTTCTACAACAGATGACTCTCGTCTGTAGCATCAGTGCCTAAGGCATTCGACAACAGTAGACTCATCAGCAGCTTCGAAAATATTCGAGTTTCTCCTAGATCGACGGGATAGAGAGCCATTCCGCTCCATCAGATATCCCAGCTGAGCTCCAGCCGACAGATCTGAACTCTCTGGCAAGTCACGACAATGGCCACTACCCTACTCCACTCTCTGCAATGGATTTCACATGGGTCCACCACTCTCTGGCAAGTCACGACAAAGGACACCACTCCACTCTCTGAGCTCTACCACTCTCTAACAAGTCGCGATAATGGACACCACTCCACTCTCCGTAACAAACTCCACGTGGCCCTGAACGATCCTTGACGCCACTACTCTCCGTAATAAACTCCGTGCAGCTCTGAACAGCCCACTACCAGACGGTTAAAGACGTCACTGTCAATTAGTTACACTCTCCATCTATAAAAATAGACTCCCAGATACGTTCTTCTCTAAGCTCTAAACTTTATCTCAAAACTCTGCTAAAATTTTTACTCGAGCACTCCATTTCTGTTGAGGTAGAGTACTAACTTGAGCATCGGAGGGTCTTACCAGAGTATCCCCAACTCTGGTTTAGACTTCCCTTGCAGGTCCCGATGGTGGCCGCGATCATCTCGACTCCAGCAACTCCAGCTTCGATGGAATTCTGTACCAACAGAATTGGCGCTAGAGGAAGGGTGCTGTGTCTTTGTAGTACCCCTGTTCTTAAAGGAGTGCTCAACGGGACTGTCTCCGATCATCTTCTCTGATGTCCTCTTCTCCTTCTCCTACTAGATCTCCACCTGATGCCTCCCCAAAAGGCATCCACTAGGCGATCCACGGCCTCCACGGCCAGATCTCTGGCTCCAGCCTCACCTCCAATTTTTCAGGCTCCTCCTCCGACAACGGTGATCGGTATGGAGTAGTTTGACCTGCTGGTTCAGCAGGTCAGAGGCCTCACCGAAGCAGTGCAGGCCATGCAGTAGCAGTAGCAAAAGCCACAGGCGTCAGTGCGGTTGAAAAGAGCATCGTCGGAGTTCCAAGATCTGACAATAGGGTGGGCCACCTGGGCCAGTCATCCTGTCTTCCCCGAAAAGGAGAATCCAAGGGTGGAGAGCGCTCAGTCTGATCATGATTCCACTCCCGGAGGATCCCTACCTCCACTCTACCAGAAGACCCTTGAGACTCGCAGTCGAGAGGACCTCCTGGATCGAAGGCTCCAGGAGATGAACTGGTGGATCGAAGAGCTCCATCATGCTCCCCCTGCTTATGGTGAGGACATCTGTATTGACCCTCCTTTCTCTCAAATGATCATGCAGGAACCGATCCTGCCAAACTTCAAGCTCCCCCAGTTCGAAAGCTACGACGGGACCTCAGATCTGATTGACCACCTGGAGGCCTTCCGGACAATGATGCTGCTCCATGGCGTGCCAGATGCCATCTTGTGCCGAGCTTTCCCATCCATCTTGAAGGGAGCAGCAAGGAACTGGTACTCGACACTGAAGCTGGGTACCATCTTCTCCTTTGATCAGATGAGCCATCAGTTTGCGGCTCATTTTGTTAGCAGTCGGCATCCCCGGAGAGGTTCGGAGTCCCTTATCAACATCAAGTAGAAAGAGGGAGAATCCATCCGAGCCTACATCAACCGCTTTAACATCGCCGCACTGGAGGTCCGAAACTTGGACCAATCGATCGCGATGACCGTCCTGAAGGGCGGTCTTCAAAAGAACGATCTTCTATTTTTTCTGAAAAAGAAATATCCCAGGGACTTTGCTGATTTGCTGGCTCGGGCCGAAGGATATACCCGAGCAGAAGAAGCCTTCAAGATGAAGGACGAGGAGGCCGCTAAGTAGCGACAGGCTGGAGACTCCAGCAAGCTCGCAGTTGAAAAAGGGCCAAGTGAAGCTCGGCCATGTTCTCGAACTCCCTCCGGACACAAGTGTGTCCAGACTCCTCCCCGGGCTCGTAGGCAGAGGAGCCCGGACCACAGAGTTCGGCGGAGCTCTCCCCGGGAAGATTGCACAACTATGCCCCCTTCAACACATCGAAAACTCAAGTGCTGATGGAGGTCAAGGAGCAGCTGCCAAGGCCGGAAAGGATGCGCACACATCTCGAAAAGTATAATCCTAACAAGTTCTGCCTCTATCATCGTGACCACGGTCATGACACAGAGGAGTGTATCCAGCTTTGAGACGAGATCGAGGAGCTCATCAGATGAGGTCGGCTCGATAGATTCATTCGACACCGACCTAAAGGTAGGGAAGACCGACCTAGGGTCCTGCCGCAGTCGGAGCTACCAAGGAGGGAGGAGCAACCTGAAGATCAGCCTCCGATTGGGATTATCAACTCCATCTTAAGAGGACCCCGACGGGGAGCAGACCTTCCACGGCTATAGAATTTGAAAAATCTACGATGTATTACCAATAGCTTTGCCTTAAATAAAAATTTTACATTTGCATATTTATCTTTTTAGCATGAGCTTATAACGACAGGAAGTAACTCCCTCATTCAGTTGAAATTAAGCGTGTTAGGAACAGGAGGAGAACCTCATCCTAACGTGAGCAAAATCGAAGGCCCGGTTACTTAAAGATCGGATGGAGGGAGAGGCCCTTGCAACGGCCCTTATGTGCCCCCACAGCCTTGTTAGGAACAGGAGGAGAACCTCATCCTAACATGAGCAAAGTCGAAGGCCCGGTTACTTAAAGATCGGATGGGAGGAGAGGCCCTCACAACGGCCCATATGTGCCCCCACAACCTTGTTAGGAACAGGAGGAGAACCTCATCCTAACATGAGCAAAGTCGAAGGCCCAGTTACTTAAAGATCGGATGGGGGGAGAGGCCCTCGCAATGGCCCTTATGTGCCCCCACAGCCTTGTTAGGAGCAGGAGGAGAATCTCATCCTAACATGAGTAAAGTCGAAGGCCCGATTACTTAAAGACTGGATGGGGAGAGAGGCCCTCGCAATGGCCCTTATGTGCCCCCACAGCCTTGTTAGGAATAGGAGGAGAACCTCATCCTAATATGAGCAAAGTCGAAGGCCCAGTTACTTAAAGACCGGATGGGGGGAAGGCCCTTGCAGCGGCCCTTACATGCCCCCACAGTCCTGTTAGGAACAGAAGGAGAACCTCATCATAACACGAGCTGAAATTGACTGTCGGGAATAAGAGGAGAATCTCATCCTGATGCAAACAAAGATCCAGTCGATCAAGATCGGACGAGGAGAAAAACCTCCTCAACAGCTCCTCTACGCTCTCACGACCCCGTTAAGAGTAGAGAGAAAACCCTCACTCGAACATAAAAAAAGAGGAGGAGATGAAAAGGAAAAGTGACGAACTACACCAGCGATAAGTAAAAAATAAACTACATCAAAGACACAAGGGACCTCATCTCAACGAGAGAGGATACTCCTATCAAGAAACCCTCAGTCACTAAAAGAAAACTCAACACAGGCTGAGGAGAAATCAACTTCCTCAAAGTAACGAGAAGTTCAGATCCCCAAGCTCGAGCATCGGAAGGAAGCGTCAAACTCGGATGGCCTCGAAAAGACCTACGGTCATGAACCAAAAAGGAAAATCAACACGACGGCGATCGAAAACCTTCAAACAATGATGACGTCGGACAAGATAAAAGACAAAAGAAGTTCTGTAAACGACAACTCAATACCAAAATGGACAAGGTAATGAAAAATTTTCTTTTCATTTCATTAGTGAAGTATATATTACAAAGCCTTGAAGGCCAAAAAGAGAGATGACAAGAAAAGAAAAAGAATATATGGAAGGATGAAAGAAAAAAAAAAGAGAGAAAGGAGCTCTAAGGAAGCCTAGCTTCTTCCGACCTCGAGCTCTCGGTTTCAGTCCTTATTAAGGATTGCCTTAAGTTTTTGACTTCTTCCTCTAGTTCTATCTTTCTCAACAGCATATCCCAGTACATCTGGTAGAACCACTGGCTCTCGCCCTCCGACTCTCGAAGCCTCTTCCTCAGGATCTCGGACTCCACCTCGGCATCTTTGACTGCCTGCTGCTCGTGGACCAGCTGAATCTTCAGTCGCTGCAGTTCGGCCTCCTTCCGCCCAAGGGCCACAGATAGTTCTGCCACGGTCCCCCTCAAGAAGCGGAGCTCATCGAGCCTTGTGTAGAGACAAGCTAGACTCTCTCAGACAACTGCCTCCGAAGGCGGGCAACTTCATCGGTCGCCCTCTGGAGCTTCCTTCAGTAGTCCTCTACTTGTCCACTCCAGCCGACTCGGTAGGTGTTGTAGTTTGCCTCAGCATCCTGCAGCTACTTTTGAAGGTCGAAGAACTTCTTTGACCAGTCTCGATCGTGGTCGGCTTGGGTTGTGAGCCAGGATGAGCTCCCTTCCAACAGGTCGATCTTCTCTCGTGCGGCCGCCAGCTCAACTTCAAGGGAGCTGATCTTGGAAGCCTGAGTCCAAGATCGATCGCTGGCATATTTTCGAAGTTCCTCAAGCTTCGTCATGAAGTCGGCCTTCCTCCGGATGTATTCCATGAGACCCTTTCTGTGGAGGTCCAGAAAGCGAATAGCCTCTGCAGTGACTTCCGAATGACTCTTCCTCAGCCGATGAAGTTCATTTTTCAGCTTCTTAAATTTCTTCATCAACTAACGAACTTCCCTTCTGAGGTCTCAGATCATCGACTGCAGAGGAATCTGCTGTGGCAGGGGAAGAGCTTCGGTAGGAAACTGTCATTGAGAGACAAAAATGCCACGACTCAAATTGGTACAAGAAGACAAAAGAGAAGGAAAAGAATACAGAAAAAAAAAAGGAGGGGCCCTTTGTGAAGAAGAATCTAATTTTATTGATTAAATAATTTTCAAGTAAAAGAGAACGAAGAAAAGTCACCACAAAGAAAAAATACAAAGCTAGAGGTTCCGAACCTCTGGGGCAGAAGTGGAGGGGCTCAACATCCCCGAAAGGTCACAGCGACGGCCGTAGCGATCAATGAGGTCCTGGTTGGAGGAGGACCGGCAGTGATTTTGGATGGTCCGGCTTCATCGTCGGACGCCTCATCCAGGAAGCTGAGATCCAGTTCGGGAAACCTTCCAGCCACCTTCTTTTGGCAGAGTTCGAAACCCTTGATGAAGGCATCCTGGCCAAACTGGACCTGTAGATCCTCCATCTCGGAGGAGGCCTTGAACTCCTTCACTGCTCGGGCCCCTGCCTCCGAGACCAGGGACGGGATCTGTGCTTTCAGCTCGAAAACCTGCACCCTCAACTCGAAACCTATGCCTTCAGCTCGGAGACCTCGGCCTCAGTCTTCTTTCTCTCCTCAAACAAGGCGGTCCTCAGATTGGATGAGGTTTGTCCCTCCTTTTCCAGCACCTCCTGGAGACCTAGGACCTCAGCGATCTTTTCCTCGAGGCAGGCGGCCCCAGCCAGGCGACCATCCTCCGCCCGAGCTGCCTCCCTCTTGGCGATCTTCATCGCCTCGACGTTGGCGACAAGTTGGTGTCCAATCTGCAAGAGAGGCCGGGGGGTCAATATAAAGGCTAAGGAATAAATTAAGTAAAGAAGCAAGAAGGAGAAGAAAAAGTGAATTAACCTACTTCGAGGAAAGATCCCAGAGAGTCCCAGACCCGTAGCTCGGGATCAGCAAGGACGATCCTCTGGATGACCTCGTGCAGAATGCACCCTTCGACCAGCCTCTTTATTAAATCCCTGTTTTTGAAGGGATTTTCCCCCAGGTCTTCCTCGGAGCCGCCGGCCCCCTCGACGGCAGCCTTGCGACTGCAGCTCTTCCGGGACAGGGTCTTCTTTCTCCTCCTCCCTTCAGCCCCGGGTGTCCCCTCAGGATGAGCCTGTGGAGTGGGATCCTCGGTCGGGGGGCTCCTTGAAAGGGCTCGGGGGACTTCGGATTCAACGTCGGAAGGGACGTCGACGGCAATGGCCACCTGAGCAAGTGTGGTCGAGCTTGTCTTTTCTGTCCTGGCTTTCTTCACTGACCCCGAAGTCGAGGCATCTTTTCTCTTGTGGGTCTTGAGACCTTGGGCTAACCTCCGAGCCACACCTGCGTCCATGTCTGCAATAAAAGAAGATCAACATGGCTTAGAGATGGAATAAGAGAAAGGGGAAGTAGCAAAAAAAAAAATGATACCGGCAGGGTTAAGACGACTCAAGCCGACGTTGAACAAAAGTTGTTCCTTCAGAAGTTCGGAAAGGAGGGGAGCTTGATAGGCCTCGAGCTTTTTGGAGGCTTCGAGGTCGTCCCTTTCCAGGCTAGAAGTCTGGCAGATGGAATCCCTCAGAGAGCCCTAAGGAGGTAATCCTAGCTCCAAGGTCAGGCATCGGACATAGAAGAACCTCTCCTTCCAGTTGTGGATAGAAGAGGGGGTGCCTTTCAGCAACCCCTTTCTACCGAACTGAGGGGAGAAGTACCACCAGTCCTTTGCCGAGGGATGACGCTTGAAGATGTAGAAATTCCTAAACAAAGAAAGAGTCGGCCGAACTTCAGCTAAACTACAAAGAGAAAGAAATCCTATCAAAAACCTAAAGGAGTTCGGTGCTACTGAGACTAGAGAAATATTCAGAAAATGGAAGAAGGTGACGACAAAAGGCGGAAGTGGAAGCCGAAGTCCGGTACGGAAGGCCTCCTTGGTACAGACAGAAGCGGCAAGGAGGAGGGGCGCTAGCCCGGTCAGTTGGTCCGGAAAGCTCCAGCTCGTACTCCGGAGGAACTTCATACTGAATCCTTATCAGTGAGAGTTCATCCGGAGTCAAAGAGCTGGGGATGGTGTCCGGTGCAAAGACCAGACAAGGTTTGATCCTGACTATGGGTCCGTCTGTGGTACAAGGACTCTAGGAAACTGGGGCTGATGAACTCCTAGAACCGCTAGAAGTGGAGATATCGAAAGACATTTTGGATCAAATAGAAGCCACAAATATCCCAAAAAAAAAATCAAAAAAAACAGCAAACAAGCTCTCGAGGAAGCTAAACGAACGGAATACGAAGAAAGAACAAAAAAATGACAAGAAGTTTCGGGACTAACCTAGGTTGGCCCGAGGAGTGCAAGAAGATGGCAAGGATGATGGAAGTCGATCCGGAGGATGCCTAAGGCCGAGAAGGATGCTAAACGAGGCTGGAGCTCTCAAGGAAGAGGAAGGGATCGAGGGACTCTCTCAGGCAAAGTGAAACCCCTGAAGGAGGAGGACGTGTTTAAATAGGCAACAGGGCCCGGAGCAGTTATGATCGCGGATCTCCTCTGGCCGACCTACACTTGCCGCGTGTCCCATTCACTATGACAGGCTGCCGAAAATGACTGACAGCTAACAAAGTCATTATTGCGCCGTACCTAGAGCCATGCCCAGCAAAAATTTCAAAAAAATCTTTTCGGATCGTCTTGATTTGAAAAGACTCCGGCACCAGCGTGCCAAGCACCAAAATATCTGGCAACCATCGAGTGCGGAAATCGAGGAGGGCAACTTCGATCGAGAGAATTTCTCTGTACTTTCTTCATTCGAAACCCGAACTCGAAAGTAGGGGGACTGGTGTTGGGTATAAAATACCCCCCGACTGAAGTTTGTAAAAGACCGACCCTTCCAGGGCTTTTCTGGCTTCCGACCTTGTGTGGCGTCTCTCTGAACCCCCTCGACCGTTCGAGCTTTCAGACTTCTCCAACAATGAGCTTCTCCATCCATCTACCAGGCTGCTCTAAAGGCTCTCTAGGCTTCACTATCAGCCGACCTTCTACAGTGATCAACTATTCTCTGAATCCCTTCCAGACTTCTTCCGACCGTGGATGACCCTACTCTGAACTTCTTCCAGACTTCGTCAATATCCGAGCTTCTCCAACGGTGAGATTTCTACAGTAACCAGACTCCATCCAAGTTTCTATGGTGGTCGACCGCCTTCAGGATTCCAACCGAGCTCCTGTGAGAGCCGAACTTCTACTACAAGTGGTCCACTCCGAACTTCTACTACTAGCGGTCTACTCCGAACTCCTACAGCGGACGGTCTACCCCAGTTATCTACTGTAAGTAAATTTTATTCGAGTCTCTATTATGAATAAATTTCTTTCGAACTTCTATTACAGGTAGACTTCAACCGAGCTTCTTCGTAGTCGGATCCCAGACGAGCTTCTACAATGAGACAAAATCCACCGATCGGGTCACTACCCTGAGCTCCCACGACAACCGATCTTCAATCGAGCTTCTACAATAAGCAGTCTCCTTTCAGCCTTCTACAAGAACCAGACTCCGTCTGAGATTCCATAGCGGATGGATATCGGACGAGCTTCTACGATGAATGGACTCCGACAGCTGGATTTCTACAACAGTCGATCGCCTCCGATGTCTGCCGAACCTCCCCAATGCCATCTGAAGTCCACCACCGACCGATCCTCCGCCAAATTCTTCATGAAATCGGACTTCTCCGACGGATAATCTTCAGACGAGCTTCCACATCAGGCAAATCCCAAACAGACTTCTCTGGCAATCGGACTCCTATCAGACTTCACCAACAGAAAGTCTCCATCCGAGCTTCTATAGCAGATGACTCCCGCCTGTAGCATCAGCGTCTAAGGCATCCGACAACAGTAGACTCGTCAGTAGCTTTGGAAACATCCGAGCTTCTCCTAGATCGACAGGATAGAGAGTCATTCCGCTCCATCAGATATCCCAGTCGAGCTCCAGCCGACAGATCCGAACTCTCTGGCAAGTCACGACAATGGCCACTATCCTACTTCACTCTCTGCAACGGATTCCGTGTGGCTCCACCACTCTCTGAAAAGTCGCGACAACAGACACCACTCCACTCTCTGGGCTCTACCACTCTCTGGCAAGTCACGACAACGGACACCACTCCACTCTCCGTAACAAACTTCACGTGGCCCTGAACAACCCCTGATGCCACTACTCTCCGTAACAAACTCCGCACGGCTCTGAACAGTCCACTACCAAACGGTTACAGACGTCGCTGTCAATTAGTTACGCTCTCCATCTATATAAAGGGACCCCCAGATACATTCTTCTCTAAGCTCTAAACTTTATCTCAAAACTCTGATAAAATTTTTACTCGAGCACTCCATTTCTGTTGAGGCAAAGTACTGACTTGAGCATCGAAGGGTCTTACCGGAGCACCCCCAACTCCGATTTAGACTTTTCTTGCAGGTCCCGACGGCGGCTGCGGTCATCTCGACTCCAGCAACTCTGGCTTCGACAGAATTCTGTACCAACATATACGAATTGGTAGCCTCCAATAAACATCAAGCATGTGGTGCCTCCAATGCCTATTTGGATATTGGACTCATTATCATACACCTTAATGGGAGGCTATGAACAAGTTATCTCCATAACTGTATCTGTGATAGCCCAACCAGCCCAAACAAACCAAAAAAAAAAAAATGAAGACTCCCATAGGGAGTCTTCTTCTCCCGACCGGCTCCTAATCGGAGTCGGAAACCTCACCGGAGAGGAGTCAAACTCCTCTCCTTTGGTTCTATTTAAAGGGGAGACCCTTCTCCCTTCTTCCTACCAAAGAATCCCGGGGCAAAACGGCGGCAATCACCGAAAATTTTCTCACGGAGACCCGTCCTTGTGCCATCCAATTTCTCACCGAAAAAGCCTCACCGGCGTCGGAGGTAAGCTTCCTCCCCTTCCTCTCTCCTCCCCCTTCCTTCCCGTGCCGATGTGCACGCTCGCCAGCGACCGAAGTCGCCGGATTTTGTTGCGGAAGAATCTTCTTTTTTGTCATTTTTCCATCGCCGGTGGTCACCGTCGACCAACGGTTTGGCCTCCTCTTACCGCGGATCGTCTCTCCTTTTGTCGACGGTCGCCCCATGCCGGCTACGCCGTCGGCCGGCCACCCAACGAGAAGACCTCAAGGTCCCCTATTTCAGCCCAAAAGAAACCCACGGGAAAGGAAGAAGAAAAAGAAGAAGAAGAAGAAGGAAAAGAAAAAGAAAAAGAAAAAGAAAAGAAGAAGGAAAAGAAAAGAAAAAGAAAAGAAAAAGAAGAAAAAGAAAAGAAAAAGGAAAAGAAAAAAAAAAAAGAAAGAAGAAAAATAATATGATAATAATATAATAATAATAAATAGGATTTTCTCCTCTCTCTTCCGTGAAGAAAAAGAAAAAAAAAGAGAGAGAGAAAAGAAAAGAAAAGAAAAATTATTAAATTAATTAATAAATAATGATATAAATAATAAAATATGAGAAAGAGAGTTTCTCTCTCTTCCCTCTCTCTCTTCAGCCTAAACTAGTATTTTCTCTCTCTAAAATTAGACTTTCTCTCTCTACTTTCTCTCTCTAAAATCCTCTCTCTAGATTATTTCTCTCTCCTAAGATTTTTAATTTTGAGAAGAATGATGATGAATTTAAATGATTCTCGTAATGGATTTTTGATCTGTGATCGTCGGATGATACACCGACATCCACTTTGATCAGATCAGGTATTTTTAGATTTTATTTCTCATGATCTTATTGAATTATCCACATGATAATTTTAGCATGATTTGATCTGATCGATCAGAATTTATTGAATCATATTGTCTGAAAAATTCAAGATGAGTTTTCTCTCTCTAGAATTTTCTCTCTCTAAAATTTTCTCTCTCTAAAATATTCTCTCTCTTGATTGATTCTCTCTCTAAAAAAAAAGGTTAGTGAATGAAGAAATTTTTTTTAATAAGTCTGATCTGATTTTAATGAAGAACCCTGATCTATGATTGTCAGACAGCGTACTGGCACCCACCTTAATCAGACCATGAATCTTTAGATTTGATCATCCATGATTTCGATCTAGCCATAACTTGATTTGATCATGTTGATTTCACCAATTGAGATATTGGACCAATCGTAATGTTAGATTGTGTCACCTGATCAGTTCGAATTGTACCTCATAAATTCTCTCTCCTCTGATTTTCTCTCTCTACTTGATTTTATAAAATCGATGAAGAAACCTCAGTCCTATCACTTCGAATCCGATTTGATCTGATAGTCAAACTTTGGATCGTTTAGGTCCTAATTAGATTTTGATTAGATGAAATTAGATGATCGGACCCAATCTAAACCATTGAAATATGGTATTCGTATTCTTTCTAATTATTAAAATTGATTCTGTATAGGATTGTGGATGTTTGATCATAAGAAATCGCGATATGATCTACGAATAAAATTTTTGGAAGAAAATTTATAGAATTATGTGGATTTATTGGAATGCGTTCGAGGTAAGTAATGTTTCACTTTTTCTAGATTTATCAGTAAATTATAATGTATTTTTCTGACATGATTTGTGAAAGATGCATGAATTGAATGAATGGTATTTTGTTATGAAAATATCTTATTTAAAATGTTATGATGAAACATGATTGAACATATTGATTTCATGATGCATTATATTGATTGATTTCGATACTACATGATTATATATTTTATTATCGAAATTAGAATATGAAATATGATTTATGAAGAATTATGATATAAGAAACATTATGAATTGACAATCTGACTATGTAAAGGACCCCGCCAATGAGGACATATACGTTGGCAATTGATTATCCTGAGGGTTTATGTCGCCAGCGAGACCAGCGACATGTCGCCAGAGAGACCAGCGACAAACCGCCAGTGAGACCAGCGGTTCCAAAGGACATGGCTGCCAGATGATTCGCAGCTTACCGCAAGCAGATATGCGGTATTATGACCCTGCCACAGGAAAAATGTGGTCATAGCTCATGGTTGACGAAAAGAAATTAAAGAACAAAAGAAATTGAAATCCCGAAAGAAACTTGAATTTTTGAAAAAGAAATGAACTTGACATGAATTATATTGCATAATTGAAATTGATTTCGAATTGATGAACTCTATATGCTTATTTTCTATAAATAATTATTTACTTAAATACCTGATGAAATCTGTTGAGAAGTGATCATTGCTTACTGGGTTGTCTAGCTCATTACCTTCTATTTTACCGTTTTTACAGATATTGAGGAATTAAGATGATACAAGATATGAATGGAAGAGTGATCAGAAGCAGAATCCTTATACTTTTATTTAGGTTGAAAATCTTATTGAATTTGGTGTAAGACCTATGAATCATTGTTAAATTTATTAAGATATTAAAGAAAAAATTTAGATCGTTATATTTTGGATTTAAATTATTGACTAATTATTCTACTGTTGTTTTAGGATAGTATGATAAGATGCCTTGCATGCTTATGGGAAGAGTTTTCTATGAGTATGCGGCGGTTGCCATGACCCTCGATTCAAAATCTCGGGTCGGGGGCGTGACAATTAAAGTGGTATCAGAGCATAAGTGGATGAATTATAAAACATAGAATCAGATATAGAATGGGTGTAAGTGGATAGACACCAGGGACATTATAGTATAGATCTTTGATGATTGTAGTGGGAGAAATATTTATAAATTTTGATTAAACATTAAGATTATGTATGAAAGGATCACAATAGATTATAACATATAGAATTTGAAATATGATAGATGATCTATTGATCATGATATGATTAGTTAGATCTTGATCGAAAGTAATCACAAAAGGATTGATATAAAATTGTATTGTGCATTATGGTTATTAATTTGATCATTGGTTATTCAAGTGAATCGTAAGTTCAAATTCGATGTGAGAATAATATTATGATATTACTTCTAGTTGAGAGATTGACTATTATTGGCAAGATAAAGATTTGATAATAAAATATTATTTCAGAATGGGCTAAGAAAAATCTTTTATGATGCTTGATTGAAATATTTATCGAAATTGAATTTGGTATGTGGATTATATATAAAGTGGCATATTGTGATGAATACATATTTGAGGATATTGCAAAGAAACCTATGTCTTATTGATGAAATTGATTTTGAGATTATAGGATATTCATCATACTGGAAGCTTTAATCATCATCCTTAGATCTAAATAATGGATCTTATTATGTCTCTTGGAGACTACATGATGTGTATGAAATTTTAATTTAAAGACTTCGTATCTAAGTTGATCAAGAGATTTTCTGATATTATTGTTGAGGTTGTTAATGAAAAATTGATATCTTCAGATTAAGATAAAAGATCTGATTTATATTTATTTCAGACTAAGGGATCCATATGAATTTTATAATTTAGAAATTTTGGATTTAGGAATTGATATGGAGTTCCTTTGCTTTTGTTAACGAGGTCCTTAATTGAATCTACTATTAAATGGAGATTTGATTTTTGAAGCTTGTATGATTGTTATGAAAGGATATTTGATAGATATTGAAAATTCTGATGATAGAAATTTTAGAAAAAAAAAATAACAATAATAATGATTTGAAATTCATATATATTCAGATTATGTCCAAATTTGATGGAACATCGAAGAATTTTTCGTTGATTTGACTTATAAAGATTTTTGGTTTGAAAATTATCGAATTGAATTGATATGAGAATTGAGATTTGATTCATATTGATTATAGTAAATCTATATGATGGTTTAAATATGATATTGGACTCAAGGGTTAATCAAGATTATTGTACACCAGTAAAGGTATGAATGAGAATCGAAAGTTAATCTTTGATTTCAATTGAAATTTGAAATTTTTGGATAAAGAAATAATTTGATCAAACTTTTTTTGGTGAACCTAAGAAATTTTGATTGTGAGATCAGAGTGCGCAGCGGAAGCATGGTAATCTGGATTACTTTGAGTAAGTCAAGAATGTTGATTCTTTGAGTCAAAGAATTATGATAAATGATATGGTTTGATACAAGAAATTTATTGATATTAGAAAGAATAATATTTTAAAATTTTGAATTATTTTAGATATCCTAATGTGATTTTTAAAAGTAGAGCTTCCATCTACTATGCTACAAAAATAATTAGTATCCTAATTCTAGGATGAGTGGACCTTTGATTTTTGATTTTTGATTTAGAATATTTAGAGATAAATTTTTTCTATCTTAGAATTAAATTTTATAATTCTCTATTTATTAGAAAGAATTTGAGATTATTTATCGAATGATGATTTTGATCTTAGATTAGTGTACTCAAATAATTATCTCCAGGGTATAATGAAATTTGAAGTTAGAACTCTTTTGATTATTATTATTTCTCAGATTGAATGAAAAAGATTGAGGTTATCTATTGATATTGATGATTGTTCTACAAAAGATAGATTGGAGTTATTCATAATTTGATAATGAATCGATTAATTAAGAGTTGTTAATGTTTAGATAAAAAAAATTGATATACTTACTTAGAATAGAGACATTGATTTTGATTATAAGAAAAATATAGTTTTGATTTAGATCAATTTTTGAGTTACTGATTTTTATTATGGAATGACTTAATGATAAAATTTACTTCAAGAATTAGAATATTTAAGAGTTTGAGGGTTTGAGTAAAAAAATTTCGATGACTAGAAATAGTGATATTGATTCAATCAACAATGGTGATATTGATCTTTATGAAATGACTTAATGATGAAGTTGCATCAAGAAATAAAATATCAAAAGTTCGAGAATGAGATTGAAATCTTCAACCTTTGAAAGTACGAATAAGAGAAAATATTTTAAAATTTTGATTGATTGAGATGTCATCATATGATTCATAGAAGTATATTTTCCTATCTTATGATGGGTTAAAATTAAGGGTGGTTAATATTTTGAAATAAATAAATAAATGAATGAATGATGATGAATGAAGCTCTTATGCAAGAATAGAGACATTGACTTTTTTCTATTCACAAGAGATAGATTTGATTTTAATTTGAGTCATGAGATATTGAATATTAATTTTTACAGGAAATAAGATCATAATTTCAAAATCTTGAAACATTGAAAATCTTTGAGACGTGGATCTTGATAAATAAGAAAATGAAGGTTCCGTTTCAGATAGATATTTGATGTACCAACTTTTTCTTATGAAATGATTTAAGAATGAATTTATATCAAGAATTAGAATATTTGTGGATGAGATTCAAGTAAGAAACTATGAAGACTCAAGCAAGAAAAATTTTGAGGACGAAATTTTTTTTAGAGGGGAAGAATGTGATAGCCCAGCCAGCCCAAACAAACCAAAAAAAAAAATGATGAAGACTCCCACAGGGAGTCTTCTTCTCCCGACCGGCTCCTAATCGGAGTCGGAAACCTCACCAGAGAGGAGTCAAACTCCTCTCCTTTGGTTCTATTTAAAGGGGAGACCCTTCTCCCTTCTTCCTACCAAAGAATCCCGGGGCAAAACGGCGGCAATCATCGAAAATTTTCTCACGGAGACCCATCCTTGTGCCATCCAATTTCTCACCGGAAAAGCCTCGCCGGCGTCGGAGGTAAGCTTCCTCCCCTTCCTCTCTCCTCCCCCTTCCTTCCCATGCTGATGTGCACGCTCGCCGGCGATCGAAGTCGCCGGATTTTGTTGCGGAAGAATCTTCTTTTTTGCCATTTTTCCGTCGTCGGTGGTCACCGTCAACCACCAGTTTGGCCTCCTCTTGCCGCGGATCGTCTCTCCTCTTGCCGATGGCCGCCCCACGCCGGCTACGCCGTCGGCCGGCCACCCAACGAGGGGACCTCAAGGTCCCCTGTTTCAGCCCAAAAGAAACCCACGGGAAAGGAAGAAGAAAAAGAAGAAGAAGAAGAAGGAAAAGAAAAAGAAAAAGAAAAGAAGAAGGAAAAGAAAAGAAAAAGAAAAGAAAAAGAAGAAAAAGAAAAGAAAAAGGAAAAGAAAAAAAAAAGAAAGAAGAAAAATAATATGATAATAATATAATAATAATAAATAGGATTTTCTCCTCTCTCTTCCGTGAAGAAAAAGAAAAAAAAAGAGAGAGAGAGAAAAGAAAAGAAAAGAAAAGAAAAATTATTAAATTAATTAATAAATAATGATATAAATAATAAAATATGAGAAAGAGAGTTTCTCTCTCTTCCCTCTCTCTCTTCAGCCTGAACTAGTATTTTCTCTCTCTAGAATTGGACTTTCTCTCTCTACTTTCTCTCTCTAAAATCCTCTCTCTAGATTATTTCTCTCTCCTAAGATTTTTAATTTTGAGAAGAATGATGATGAATTTAAATGATTCTCGTAATGGATTTTTGATCTGTGATCGTCGGACGATACACCGACATCCACTTTGATCAGATCAGGTATTTTTAGATTTTATTTCTCATGATCTTATTGAATTATCCACATGATAATTTTAGCATGATTTGATCTGATCGATCAGAATTTGTTGAATCATATTGTCTGAAGAATTCAAGATGAGTTTTCTCTCTCTAAAATTTTCTCTCTCTAAAATTTTCTCTCTCTAAAATATTCTCTCTTTTGATTGATTCTCTCTCTAAAAAAAAAGGTTAGTGAATGAAGAAATTTTTTTTAATAAGTCTGATCTGATTTTAATGAAGAACCCTGATCTATGATTGTCAGACAGCGTACTGGCACCCACCTTAATCAGACCATGAATCTTTAGATTTGATCATCCATGATTCCGATCTAGCCATGACTTGATTTGATCATGTTGATTTCACCAATTGAGATATTGGACCAATCGTAATGTTGGATTGTGTCACCTGATCAGTTCGAATTGTACCTCATGAATTCTCTCTCCTCTGATTTTCTCTCTCTACTTGATTTTATAAAATCGATGAAGAAACCTCAGTCCTATCACTTCGAATCTGATTTGATTTGATAGTCAAACTTTGGATCGTTTAGGTCCTAATTAGATTTTATTAGATGAAATTAGATGATCGGACCCAATCTAAACCGTTGAAATATGGTATTCGTATTCTTTCTAATTATTGAAATTGATTCTGTATAGGATTGTGGATGTTTGATCATAGGATGTCGCGATATGATCTACGAATAGAATTTTTGGAAGAAAATTTATAGAATTATGTGGATTTATTGGAATGCGTTCGAGGTAAGAATGTTTCACTTTTTCTAGATTTATCGGTAAATTATAATGTATTTTTCTGACATAATTTGTGAAAGATGCATGAATTGAATGAATGGTATTTTGTTATGAAAATATCTTATTTGAAATGTTATGATGAAACATGATTGAACATATTGATTTCATGATGTATTATATTGATTGATTTCGATACTACATGATTATATGTTTTATTATCAAAATTAGAATATGAAATATGATTTATGAAGAATTATGATATAAGAAACATTATGAATTGACAACCTGACTATGTAAAGGACCCCGCCAATGGGGGCATATACGTTGGCAATTGATTGTCCTGAGGGTTTATGTTGCCAGCGAGACCAGCGACATGTCGCCAGAGAGACCAGCGACAAACCGCCAGTGAGACCAGCAGTTCCAAAGGACATGGCTGCCAGATGATTCACAGCTTACCGCAAGCAGATATGCGGTATTATGACCCTACCACAGGAAAAATGTGGTCATAGCTCATGGTTGACGAAAAAAAATTGAAGAACAAAAAAAATTAAAATCTCGAAAGAAACTTGAATTTTTGAAAAAGAAATGAACTTGACATGAATTATATTGCATAATTGAAATTGATTTCGAATTGATGAACTCTATATGCTTATTTTCTATAAATGATTATTTACTTAAATACATGATAAAATCTGTTGAGAAGTGATCATTGCTTACTGGGCTGTCTAGCTCATTACCTTCTATTTTACTGTTTTTACAGATATTGAGAAATTAAGATGATACAAGATATGAATGGAAGAGTGATCAGAAGCAGAATCCTTATACTTTTATTTAGGTTGAAAGTCTTATTGAATTTGGTGTAAGACCTATGAATTATTGTTGAATTTATTAAGATATTAAAGAAAAAATTTAGATCGTTATATTTTGGATTTAAATTATTAACTAATTATTCTGCTGTTGTTTTAGGATAGTATGATAAGATGCCTTGCATGCTTATGGGAAGAGTTTTCTATGAGTATGCGGCGGTTGCCATGACTCTCGATTCAAAATCTCGGGTCGGGGGCGTGACAGTATCATTGTAAGGACCTAATAATTTAGAAGATTTGATTTTATTGATTTGAGAATTAAAAAAAAAATTAACCTACAAGTCGTAAATCCTCCCACTGACTTCATCAAGTCATGTAGAAGATTAGGCACAAGCTGGTCTAAAGATACCTTAATTAGTCATACTGATTTAACTTAATGGCATAGGTCAGCTCGAATTGGCTAGTGATCTAATCAAAACATAATCCATCATGTTGGCCAGGTAAGTGAGATCAGTGGGAGGAATATATCATTAACTCATCGTAAACGCCATCTAGGTGAGTAGCTCCCAATTAATAATCATTTGATCAAAACTACCAAACTTACCTTAGATATCAACTGGTCAATTAGTTTTAATTTGATCCACCAATAGATTCAGGCTCAACTACTAAGCCATGATCATGATCCATTTAGTAAGGTCAAAAATAAGGACTTGATCAAGCTTCAACTATTAAGGTGGATCTAGAGAAATTCTGACCTAATCTAATTCAACTCTTGATTAGATTTAACCAATTTCGCTATTCAGTCTATATTTATTTCTAACTCTAGGTCTAACCCAATAGAAGGACCTGATTCATGCTAACCCATTGCCCATTGATTTATGTGGTGTCTTAGTAATCTTTAATTCTCAAATCTAGATCATTTAAACTTAATTTCAAATTAAGTGTGTAAAATATATGTTTCAGTTTGTAAAACTATTCTACTAAAATTTTAAGTGAAGCATACCATATATTTCATATCATGAAAATAAATTTTCATAAATATGTTTAAAATTAAACATGCATAAGTGTGATCTAAACTTCATACATATATTGCATGTATCAAAACTACTTTTAGATCACTACCGATTACATCTAATGTAACATGCTTTTCAAATTTTAAAATACTTTTTATATCTGAATCTATCTTATTGTAATGAATCATAAATTATTTTAGATCTAATCTAAACTTATTTATAATCAAAATAATTTATAAAAATCTATTCACTCTTTTTTTTTTATGAAACTAGATCACAATTACACTTCCTACACATCATAAAAAAATCCATCGAACGGACAAGAGAGGGAGATTAATCTCTTTTTATCTCTTATGACCAGATGATCTGGTGATCTCATCAATTCGAGTACTGGGCTACTAAAATCTAAAATCTTATTTCAAATAGAATTACATCAACATACAATTTGATAAAATATTTTATATCATGAATATGACTTTGATCTCATCAACGATGTTCTTCATCTAATCTAATCAGATTTGATACATCATATACATCATATCAGATCTAAAACATATCTTATATTGATAATAAAATATTAAATTTAGATCTAAAATCTTATAGAAAATTAGTTAGATGCATATATAAATATATAAAGATTAATTTTCTGGTTAGATCTTATTTTGATATTGTGCAAATTTTTGTTAGAAATTAGATCTAAAAATCTGTCAAAACATATTCAATTTAGATTTGAAATAAGTCTAACTTCATAACCAAAATAATAATATTAAAATTTTATTAAAACTAATTTTAAATAGATTTTAAAAAAAATTATTATTCTAATAAAATTTAATAATAATAAAAATTATGTTATAATAAATTTATAATAAATCTTAACCAACTATTGATTAGGTTCTTGTAACCTAATCAAAATCATATCATAAATTTTATTTAAATAGATCTAAATTAGATTTAATATCTAACATAAAATTTTATTATATATAATATATAAAAAAATTAAAAAAATTAATTATGCATCTATGTATCAAAGCCTGGCTCTAATATCAATTGAAGAGAAAGAAACCTATTTCTTTGGGAGAAAGAGGCAGATAGCTAGGGTGCATCTAAAAATTTTTTATAATAACTTAATAAAGATTAGATCTTTACCTGATACATAGTAGAATAGGGATCAAATCTTCAAAGATTCTGAATCCAAAATCTCACGTAGGTCTGAATCCATAAATTCTCTACTTCATGCGCACGTCAAACTTCATAGGAAAATGGGATGAAGCCTTGAATTGAAGCACCTTCGCAAGGCAACAAGAGAAAAGAGAGAGCCTCTGGTGTGATGCCTCACACCAGCAAGAGGGGATGCCCAAAGGACCTTCATACCAAGGAGAAGAGGGACACCAAATGGGGAACACACCAAGGGGATGCCTATTCCTCTGCATGCCTCTTCTCTCTCTCTTTCTCACCTTAGCACGTAATCTAATTATTATACCATGATAGTTAGAGGTTCTCCCTATTTATAGATAATTTTTTATGACCCATAAGACTAAAATTCTTAATTCAAATAGATTTTGAATTAATCCTTAACTTATCAAAGGAGTCCTAAAGGAGAAAAGATTGGCGTCTAACTAGGCACCCTCATGCACCTACGCCTACACCCAAGTGTGGGGCGGCAACAACCAGCACCCCACCATATCTTATCGACCATGAGGAGAGAGAGTCTCAATAAAATAGACTCTAAGGATCTAATCCAAATATGGATCAATTCAAATCTAATTTGAACCTGATTCGAACCAATTTCGAATAGGTTGTCAATCCCAAACTGTTTAGGATTTAGGATCAAGTCTAACTTGAATTTATGAATCTAATTAAGTCTAATTAAATCATATCTAATCTAAAATTAATTAAGACTTAAATTCAATCTCTCATTGACTCTTTGGATCAAGGATCAAATCTCATTCATCCCTGAAATTGAACCTGAACCTCATATCTAGTGCTAGCTAGACATAGTCAACTATTTAATTTCATATGACCCATAACTTAATTCTCAATCAAATTAATCTATTTGTTCAATCAAGTCATATACTTTCAAATTATATATATAGACTTGGTCAATTCTTTCCTACATTGCTTGACTTTGTGCGTGACTTCATAGGTTCAAATACTAAGCCGGTAGTACAGAAACTATTCTATAAATTCTCCTTTATCAATATCATATAGTTCTAAGGACTTCATCATAATATTAGAGTTTAATTAAGAAAGATGTAACTTTGTAATGAATATATCAAATAACTTTTATTATTTTATAATATATATATAAATTATAAAGATTGACTTTAGGAATATTTTCTAACACAATCGGCTCAAGCAACTCGACGGGACTCCACTCCTTAGACCATGGAACTCGACCAACTTGCACGTATATCATCAGTGATGTTGTAATATTACATCATTATATATTAATATAAATGCTCAGATTCACTATAATCCCTGCTTGCTTAAGCATCATGAATGACCTAAATTTTTTTTGCTGTGAAGAATTTCTCTGACCAAAACTATGTCTAACAGATGAGGGCTAACCATAAGGACCCTCGATGATCGATGACCAATCCTCGGTGACTTGAAGACGAGGCTAACTTACAGGACCTCATTAGAGCTCAAGTCATGCGAGAAGTGAAGGGCAACCCCAAAGGACCTCCAATGGGCTAACTTATAAGACCCTCAATCTGCGATCACAAGAAGTGCACACACTGCCTATGGGCACATGCTACCTCTCGCGTGAAGACAAGAAGTGCACAACTATCTACGGGCATACACTGCCTCTTGCACGAAAATGAGAAGTGCACACGTTACCTATGGGCACATGCTGTCTCTCACATAAAAATGAGAAATGCAAATACTGCCTACGGACATACACTACCTCTCGTATGAAAATGAGAAGTGCACACACTACCTACAAGTGCACGCTGTCTCTCGCATGAAAATGAAAAGTACACATGCTGCCTATGGGCACACACTGCCTCTCCGTAAAGATAAAAAGTGCACATGCTGCTTACAGACACATGCTGCCTCTCACATAAAAATAAGAAATGCACACACTGCCTATGGGTACATACTGCCTCTAATATAAAAATAAGAAGTGCACATGCTGCTTCGCTCACAAGATGAGCTGAGCACATGCTGTTGGAATTCATATGTCGGGGCATACATGTATGTTTCAAAAATTTTATTTTTTAAATATCACTTTAGAATAATAGATTAAAATACTTTTAATCTATATCATGATGCATAAAATATAAACCACAAGGATCTATTTCATATATTGAAATTATACATATACTAAAATTTAACATGTGATCGAATCACATATCTGTTTCATAATTTTTTTCTTCAAATCTGGATCTGAAAAAGAAGAAGCTCTCTCTTAGCCGTGCAAATATCCGACCTCTATGGGTATCCACTCAGGATCAACCTAGAACAACCCTCTTCAAATTAATTTTTTTTCTCTAAGAAAATTCAGCCTGCGAATCTAAACGAAGCCTAAATCACAATTAACTCTTTGATTTCTTTCTTTGATCGTCTTCTTCTCTTCTTCTCTTATCTTTTTTTTCTTGATTATGCTGCTACCAAACATCAGGAACCAGCATAAGAAGTGGACACCCAAGGCCCTTATGGGCATGAAGAAAAGGGATGCCCAAGGGGAGGATGTATGGGACGCCCAAGGGGAGAAGAGAAGGGGAGGAGAAGAGAGGGCGTGGGGGGCTCCTTTATGGTGTGTGGGCTGCTAGTTTGGATACCTAAGGATCTTAGGAGAGGTTCTTTTAAATAGACATAAGGATTGAATCCTATTCAATCTCATAATACAAATCCTACTTGCATTAGGCTTCCTAATAACTTAAGTTATACAACTTCCTTTAGGAAACCTATTAGGCGCCAACTCTTAGAGCCCTTGCACCCACTAAATCACACCCTAAAGTGCATCCAAAGGACACCCCAATTAGAATCCACATGTCCTCTAAAGATGGGACATGCCCAACTTGATCAAATCAAGGTGGTGCCCCATCTTAACTATCAAAAAAATTAATTAGAGATTTGTACCCTTAATTCATTTGATTCAGAACCTTAGACACCCAACAATTGGAGTTTAATGAATCTAATTCATTTAGATTATTAACAGCTAATTAAATTTGAATTATCTTATCAAATAAAAAATTCAAATATAAAAAAAATTAGGTCCAACCATGTGCTAGTAAGGTTATTTTGAACCCAATCGGATTTCTCTAAATCTAATTGACAATTCATAAGTCCAATTACTTATTTCAGATCTAATCTTTTATTGTATGACCCCATAGGTTTAATTCTATCTGATAGTGAGATATACAATGATCTCTATCAAAGTATCATTGAAACTCTTTTCAATGGGTCGGAACAATCTTATTCTAACTCATCAAGGATTATCGATCCAGAACAATCCTAGTGAGCTCTCACAATCTACCAGTGACACCTAGCAGTATGTAGTGACCAATTAGTAGAACCGAAATGAACCTCAAGGTCTAGTTAATGTATGATTCAGTCCCTCTATCGTGAGTCTCGACTAGATGACAGGTTATGAATAAATCATCAAACCTCAATATCAGTCATATGACAGATTCAATCAGCTCAAATCCAATTATGATTTTTATGAAAACTCTTTTCCATCAATCACACTATTGTGGCCACAGACTCTCGAACTTAGCCTCTCAAATCCTATAAGACTACTCCTCTCTATCAAGATCGATAGATCTCATTTTGAAGCGTATCCTATTCCTACAGTAGACCAACTATCGCCAACATCCACTACAAGGACTCATTGAGATTCATGTTTATGTGTCAGTCAAACTCAAGCAGCCTCACTGCAAGCAGTAGTATCATCTCAAGTCAAAAGATCATTCACACAACTACAGCATCGAGACAATCACTGACGATTGAATAAAAATCTAAGTGATCTCTCGTATGGTCATGCTCAGTACTAGTTGTTCTCTAACAACTACTCGTACTCGTCGCTTAGTATTTTTATACTGTAGACTAGAGACCTATTTATCTCGAAAGAAGCGATCTGTACGTCGGTCTATCCGGATCGATTACCATCCTCATGATGATCCCATGATCGAAAGTATTTAGGAATTAAATACATGCATCTAATTCTCAACACCTTAAGAATATGTATCAAAAGTTAATTCTATGGATGATTTAAGGATACATCACACTTAAATAAAAAATAAACTTACCCTTTTATTGATCAAATCAATATATTAATTATAAAATTATATCCTAGATTTATTATAATATGTCAGCCATATTGGCTTCTAGGACATACATCTAACAATCTTCTACTTAGACTAAAGCCAATTGGCCACTAATCTAAGTCTCATCTTCTCAAGGTGGACTTTGATTTTCAGTTGGCTCAATTGCTTTGTCAGTGGATCTGTCATATTGTCTGCAAAGTCTACTCTTCGCACCTTAACATATTTTTTTTCGAGATAGTCACATATGATATGATAACGTCGTTCGATGTACTTTGATTTTTGATGAGATCTCGACTCCTTTGCAAGTGCTATGGCTTCATTGTTATCGCAATAAAGTGGTATGGCATCTGATGTCATAACCTCAAGTTCTGCGATGAACTTCTTGAACTAGAAGCCTTCCATTGCAGTATCCGAAGTAGCGACATACTCAACCTCTGTGGTCAAATCTGCCATGATGGGTTGCTTAAAACTCTTCCAGCTGATCGTGCCATCATTATAAATGAACACATATTCTGACGTAGATTTTCTATCATCAGGATCAGACATGAAGTCTGAGTTAGTATACCTCTCAATTTGCAACTCTGAATCTCCTCCAAAGATCAAAAATAAATCTTCAGTCCTTCTTAAGTACTTAAGGATGTTCTTCATAGCTATCCAATACTCCTCATCTGGATTCGACTGATACCTACTTGTGACACTCACAGCAAGGGCAATATCAGGTCGAGTACACAGCATGGCATACATCAGGCTCCCTATGGCTGAGACATAAGGAATCCTACTCATACGTTGAATTTTCTCAGATGTGGTAAGACACATCATTTTGAAAAGATTAATACCATGCCTAAGAGATAAAAGTTCTCTTTTAGAGTTTTTCATGTTGAACCTCTTCAGCACTTTTTCTATGTACAGCTTTTGTGATCGACCTAGCATCTGTTTAGATCTATCCCAATAGACTTTTATTCCAAGAATGTAGGATGCTTTCCCTAGATCTTTCATAGAAAATTTTTTGGACAACCATCTTTTGATCATGGTCAACATGAGAATATCATTTTCAATGAGGAGAATATCATCCACGTACAATACGAGAAATATTATTGCGCTTTCACTGACCTTTTTGTATACACATAATTTCTCTTCATTTTTGATGAAATCAAATGATTTGATCGCTTCATCAAAATGATGATTCCAACTCTGAGAAGCTTACTTTAATCCATATATGAACCTTTGCAGCTTGCAGACTCTGTGATTACCATCACCAATATGAAACTCAAAGGCTGCTCTATATAGATATCTTCCTCAAGATATCCATTCAGAAAAGTAGTTTTCACAACTATCTGTCAGATTTCATAATCATAATAAGCTGCAATAGCAAGCAAAGTGCAGATGGATTTCAACATGGCTATGGACGAGAAGGTTTTCTGATAGTTAATGCCCTCGTGTTTACTATAATCTTTTGCCACAAGCCTAGCTTTATAGGTCTCTACCTTACCATCGACATCTATTTTCTTTTTGTAGATCTATTTACACCTAATGGGTATAATATCCTCAGATGGATCTACTAAGGTCCATACTTGGTTCGAGTGCATCGAGTTAATTTTTTACTTCATCGCATCTAATCATTTTTCGAAATCGATGTCAGACATGCCTTCGTCAAAGGTGTTAGGATCATCACCATGACCCTTATCTCCCAATAGGAATATTTTTTTTACTTCCTCCGTAAGCATATCTATGTACCTTTCATGAGGTCGGAAGATCTGCTAGATCTATGAGATGGTAAAGGAACGTCAACTACTGGCTCATGAATAATGGGTTCCTAAAGATCTATACCTCTTTGCTCTTTAGAGACCTTCTCTTCAAGCTCAACTAACCTTCCACTACCATCATCCTGGATAAACTATTTTCTAAGAATATGGCGTTCTGACTCACAATCACATTATGATCTTGTAGAAAGTAGTAGTATCCCATTGATTCTTTTGGATACCCAATAAAATGAGCTATTATATATCTATCTTTTAATTTATCAGTCATCTATCTATTGACAAAGGTCGGACATCCTCAAGTCTTAAGATAACTTAGACTCGACTTCTTATCGTACCATATCTCCTATGGTGTAGTAGGAACGAACTTTGATGTAACCCTATTCAACAGGTGAATGGTAGTTAATAAGGCATGTCTCCAAAGATATAAAGATAAATTAGTGAAGCTCATCATAGACCTGACCATATCTGATAGGATCCTGTTCCTCCTTTCGGATACTCCGTTGAGCTAAGATGTTGCGGAAGGAGTCCATTGAGAGACTATACCATTATTTTTAAAATATTTTAAAAATTTTTGACTAAGGTATTCACTTTTTCGATCAGATCGAAGAACCTTAATGAATTTGCTTGTTTGTTTTTCTACTTCATGTCTGAATTCTTTGAACTTTTTAAAGGCTTCAGACTTATCTTTCATCAGATATACATACCCATATCTAGACAAATCATCAGTAAAGATAATAAAGTAGCTATAACCATCCCTAGTCTGCACATCAAATGATCCACACACATCGATGTGTACCAGAGCAAGTAACTCAATGGCTCTTTCCCCATATCCTACAAATAGTAACTTGGTCATTTTTTCTCGAAGGTAAGATTCATAAGCTAGATACGACTCTGGATTAAGAGAGCCAAGCATCCCATCCTTTTTCAGTTTGTTTATCCTGTCCCCTCCAATATGGCCTAGTCTATGATGTCACAAGTACTTCTGATTAATTTTATCTCTGGATCTCTTTTGACCTACGACACTCACTATTTGCTCATTTAAATTTACATTCACATCAACATACAAGTGATATAGACTGTCAATTAAAAGATCTCGTACAACTAATTTATTTCATAAATAAATAGAACAAAAGTTATTATTAAAATTAATTTTAAAATATTTTTGTGCTAGCACAGACACAAAAATTAAATTCCAACTAGCTACAAGAATAAAATAACAATCTTTTAAATCTAATTTAAAATTAGACGGTAATCAAAAAGGATAAGTGCCAATAGCTTCTACAGTAATTTTTGCTCCATTACCAACTCGAAGGATCATATCATCTTCCTTTAACCTCCTACTTTCTATTAGACCCTGCATTGAGGTACATATATGAGTACTCGAACTAGAGTCTAATATCCAACTAGAAGTAGAAGAAACCGTAAGGTTAGATTTAATTACGAGCATACCTTCTGAAGATTTATCACCCTTTTTGATCTTTAGGATCTCTAGATAAAGTAGAAAGTTCCTCCTCCAATGGCCTTCAGCATCATAGTGAAAATACTTTCCCTTTGCCTCAGCCTTCTTAAGAACTTCCTTCTTTGACTTGTTCTCTTTCTTCTGCTTCTTAGCGGATTTAGTCTTTTTTTTCTAGTAGACTTTCTCTTGAAAGAAGTTCGTTCCACAGTGAGAATAGTACCCCTTGAACTCTTCAAGGTTCCTTCTGTAATGACCAACATGTTGACCAGTTCGAGTATAGTATAATCGAGTTTGTTCATATAAAAATTTATAATAAATTGGCTATATGAACTCGTAAGGGATTGAAAGATCAGATCCATCTGTAATTTTTTTTGCATATCAAGCTTGAGCTTCCCAAGCTCTTCAATGTCCTTGATCACTATCATACAGTGCTCATAGACCGACTGCCCTTCACGCATCTTCAAGTTGAAAAGTCTCTTGGATACTTCGAAGCACGCAATATGGCTTTGCTCACCATACAACTCTTATAGGTGAGTGATCATAGCCCTGACAGTGGGTATATGCTCATGCTGGCTTTGCAACTCATTTGACATAGATGCCAGCACATAGTACTTGACCCGACTGTCTTCATCCATCCACTTTTTAAAAATAACTCTTTACTCAGTAGTAGGATATTTTGGCAACACTATGGGTTCCTTATCGAGTACATGACTTAATTTTTCTGAGATCAGGACAATCCTAAGGTTTCTGAGCCAGTCTTTGTAATTAGTTTCAATCAAATGATTGGTTTCAAAGATACGGGCTAGAGGGTTTGAGGCTAACATTGTTTAACTGCAAGAGTAGAGATTCAAGTTAGATTTTTATACTTTAAAGTTATATTTACTTCTAGAGATTTTAAGATGCAAATAATAACTTCCACCAATTTTTCAGATTCCTCCACTCTCCGGATGGGAAATAAAAATCTAACATGATAAAAGATTTTTAGTGGATGCTGCGGTCACATCGATGCCATGCACCTTACCTAACAATTATTGGTAACATACATACTGATGTGTGGATAACTCTTTGCCCAGATGCTTCTCTAAGAATATTACAGCGACTTGGTCTTTAAGTCATGTGGGCTCACCTAATAGTTATTGACCACACTCCTTAGTTAAGCCCGACTCACCGTTCACAAACAGGTGCAAGGTCATTATTAGATCCCTTACCTAATAGTTATTAGGTCCAACCCTATCCTTATCCTAGAGCAACTCTTTGCTAATAGAGTAGTTGTATGTTTCCGATGCAACGGAACCACTATAACCAATCGAGAATAATCAACACTAATAGCACACTCGCACATCTACAACGATAGAAGATCTATGGACTTAATATTTATGGAGAGATTTAGGTTTATGTCTCATCTAATAGTCATCATATGACCGATCTAATTGGTATGGGCTAAACCAAACCGCAAAACAATCTTATTGAAGACTCAATCTTCCAAATTGATCAAGTGGAGATCGATGGGGGTCCTCCCATTGCTTTTCTTAGACACCAATAAATTGATCAGATAAGCTAACGGAACCAATTAAATAACCATATCTCAATTACTTATCTTAGACACCAATAGGTCAATGGGTCCAAAAAGGTTAACTCAAGTGAATTAGGCTCAAACTATCGAGCCAAATTAGGTCTTTAGGTTTATTGATTCTATATATGAGACTCAATCGATTTGATCAACAATAATTATATGATCATATTACTTAATTGACCTAACCCTCATCAATATTTGACTCGATTTGATCAATTATTTAATCAAATTAAACCCATATGATTCAAATCAAAATCCTAGATACAATCTCATTACATGACCTAATTTTTGATTTTTTCATAACCAAAATCCTCATGCACAAACATAAATTTTAGATTCTAAAATCAAATTTTAGATCTAAATTCTTTGCATGAAAGTAAATTTTAAATTATAAAAATAATTTTTAGATTTAACATATAAACATATATCTCATATATGCATGCAAAATTCAGACCTAAATAAAATTCAGATCAATATATGATATTATATATCTCATATACAAATCATGAATCATATTAAAAATAAATTTTGTGACTGTTGGGTATAAAGTGCCCCCCCGACCGAAGTCTGCAGAGGACTGATCCTTTGGGGCTCCTCCGACTTCCGACCTTGTACGTGACGCCTCTCCAAACTCTCTCGGCCATCCGGACTTCTTCGATGATGGGCCTCAGTGTTCACCCATCGGGCCACCCCAAAGGCCCTCTGAGCCTCGCTGTTAACCGTCCTACAGCAATCGACTACCCTCGAACTTCTTTCGGGCTTCGTCAGCATCCGAGCTTCCCCGACAACGAGATTTCTATAGTAACCAGGCTCCTTCCACATTTCTACGGTGGTCGACCACCTTCAAGATTCCAGTCGAGCTCCTGCGATAGCCGAACTCCTGCCGCGAGCGGCCTACTCTGAACTTCCACTAGAGTGGTCTGTCCCGAACTCCTGCTGCGAGCAGTCTACTCCGAACCCTTACAGCGGATGGCCTACCTCGGATCCCTACTGTAAGCAAATCCCATCCGAGCCTCTGCTATAAACATATTCCTTCCGAACTTCCATTACATGTAGACTTCAGTCGAGCTTCTTCGTAGTCGGGTCCCGCGACAACCGATCTTCGATCGAGCTTCTACAATGGGACAGGACTCATCAGCCAGGTCGCTACTCCGAGCTCCCACGACAACTGACCTTCGATCGAGCTTCTACAATAAGCGGTCTCCTTTCAGCCTTCTACAAGAACCAAACTTCGACCGAACCTCCATAGCGATTGGATATCGGATGAGCTTCTACGACGATCGGGCTCCAGCAGCTGGATTCCTACAACGACCGATCGCCTTCGATGTCTGCCGAACCTCCCCAATGCCATCCGAAGTCCATCACCAGCCGACCCTCCACCAGATCCTTCTTAAAATCAAACTTCCCCAACGGATCATCTTCAGGTGACTTTCCACATCGGGCGAATCCAGACGGACTTCTCTAGCAATCAAATTCCTACCGGGCTTCGCCAATGAAAACTCTCTATCCGAGCTTCTACAGCAGGTGACTACCACTTGTAGTATCAGCACCTAAGCTATCCGACAATAGTAGACTCATCAACAGCTTCGGGGACATCCGAGCTTCTCCCAGACCAACAATAGAGAGCCATTCCGCTCCATCAGATATCCCAGCCGAGCTCCAGCCGACGGATCCGAGCTCTCTGACAAGTCACGACAAGAGCCGCCCCCCTGCTCCACTCTCTGCAATGGATTTCATGCAGCTCCACCACTCTCTGACGAGTCGCGACAAGAGCCGCCCTCCTGCTCCACTCCCTGCAACAGATTTCATGCAGCTCCACCACTCTCTGACAAGTCCCAGAACGGACACCACTCCACTCTCCGCAACAAGCTCCACGTGGCCCTGAATGACCCTTGACGCCACTACTCTCCATAACAAACTCCACGCGGCTTTGAGCGGTCCACTACCAGATGGTTACAGACGTCGCTGTCGGTCAGTTACACCCTCCGTCTATAAATAAGAAACCCCCAGACACGTTCTTCTCTAAGCTGGTAATTCTATCTCGAAACTTTGCCAAAATTTCTGCTTGAGCACTCCATTTCTGTTGAAGCAGAGTACTGACTTGAGCGTCGGAGGGTCTTGCCGAAGCACCCCCAACTCCGATTTAGACTTTCTTTGCAGGTCCCGATGGCGGCCATGGTCATCCCAGCTCCAGCTTCTCCGATTTCGACAGAATTCTGCACCAACAGAATTGGAGCTAGAGGAAGGGCGGCTGAACCTTCGCGGTACCCTTGTTCTTAAAGGAGTGCTCAATGGGACCGATTCTGATCATCTTCTCCGACATCCTCTTCTCCTTCCTCTACTAGATCTTCACCCGATGCCTCCCCGCAAAGCATCCATCAGGTGATCCACGCCTCCGCGGCCAGATCTCAAGCTCCGACCTCACCCCCGATTTTCCAGGCCCCTCCCCCTCCTCCGACAATAGTGGTCGACAGATCCATCCGACGCTGGCCTAAAGGTAGGGAGAATCGGTCGAGGACCCTACCACGACCGGCGCCGTCGAGGAGGGAAGAACAATCTGAAAATCGACTTCCAATCGGGATCGTCTGCACCATCTCTGGAGAGCCCCAGAATGGAGCGGCCAGCGGATCGACTGGACCGCCCAAGTGACAAAGGACTGAAGGACCCATAACCTTTACTGAAGAAGACGCCCGAGAGGTCCAGTTCCCCCACAACGATGTGGTTGTAGTTTCTTTAAATATTGCTGATTATGATGTACGCTGCATTCCTGTTGATAGTGGAAGCTCGACTGATATTTTGTTTTACGATGCCTTCTCAAAAATGTCCATCCCTGACGGTCGTTTGGGACCGATTGGCTCCCCTTTAGTAGGATTTACCGGCGATGCTATCCCGGTGGAGGGAGTAATAACTTTGACTATAGTTGCAGGTCGATATCCAAGACAATCCAGGGCTCTGGTGGATTTTCTGGTGGTGAAGGCACCGTCAGCCTACAATGCAATCCTCGGCCGACCTGGCCTCAACGCCCTCCGGGTTGTGGTGTCAACCTACCATCTAAAATTAAAATTTCCTACTAACCAGGGGGTCGGAGAAGTCAAGGGAGATTAAGCCCTGGCAAGGCACTGCTACAATATAGCCCTGCAAAGAAGTGGTCAGCCTGACCCCTGTCCGGTTGATGGGTTAGACACCCGCGATGACCTGACAGAAGAATGGGGCAGGCCAATGGAAGATCTTGTCTCAATTCCTTTGAATGATGGGAACGAGGAACACATGGTGAAGATCAGCTCCAACTTGGAGAAAGAGGTGCGGACGCAGCTTATCAATTTTCTGCGAAAGAATGCGGATGTTTTTGCTTGGATTCCGACGGACATGCCAGGGATTGATGCTGAAGTTATGCAGCACCGTCTGGCCGTCGATCCCAAACACCGACCGACAAAGGAAAAAGTTCGAAGTCATGCGCCGGAGAGATAGCTGGCCATAGCCGAGGAGGTTGATAAACTCCTAAAGGCCGGGTTTATCAGAGAGGTCAACTATCCGAGCTGGGTTTCCAATGTGGTCTTGGTTAAGAAGGCGAACGGCAAATGGAGGATGTGTATAGACTTCAAAAAACTGAATAAAGCCTAAGCGAAGGACAGTTACCCTCTGCCCAGAATCGACCAACTAGTAGATGCAACCTCAGGCCACGAGCTTCTCACCTTCATGGATGCATTCTCCAGCTACAATCAGATCAGGATGGCACCAGAGGACGAAGAAAAAACTACTTTTATAACTAACCAAGGCCTTTATTGTTACAGGGTCATGCCTTTTGGCCTCAAAAATACAGGGGCGACATATCAGCGGCTAGTGAATAAGATCTTCAAAGAGCAGATCAGTCACAACATGGAGGTCTACGTGGATGACATGCTCGTAAAGAGCAGATCCTCGGTGAACCACGTCGCCGACCTTGAGGAGACCTTCAGCGCCCTTCGAAAATACAAGATGAAGCTAAACCCAGCCAAATGTGCTTTTGGAGTAACCTCAAAAAAATTTTGGGCTTCATGGTATCGGGGCGTGGGATCGAGGCAAACTCGAAAAAGATTCGCGCCATCCAGGAGATGACCGCCCCGAGGTCGATAAAGGAGGTTCAGTGCCTCATCGAGAAAGTAGCAGCTCTAAATCGCTTCACCTCGAGATCGGCCAAGCGATGCTTACCTTTCTTTCAGACCCTCAAGCGGCCCAAGAACTTCTGTTGGATCGTTGGATGTCAGCAGGCGTTCGAGGAGCTGAAAACCTACCTCGGCTCATCACCATTATTGGCAAAGCCTGAGCCTGGAGAGGAATTGTTCCAATACCTGGCGGTTTCCCCTGTGGCCCTCGCTGCAGTTCTGATTAAGAAAGAAGCAAAAATTCAACAGTCGATCTACTACATAAGTCGAGTATTGAGAGACGCCGAAACCAGGTATACTAAGTTAGAGAAACTAACTTATGTCTTGTTGATTGCAACTCGAAGGCTCCGACCTTACTTTCAAGGACACACCATAACACTGCTTACCGACCAGCCGATCAAGGCGGTCCTGCATCGAGCGGATGCCTCCGGAAGAATTGCGAAATGGGCGGTCGAGCTCACGGAGTTCGACATCAACTATCGACCTCGGCCAGCGATCAAAGCCCAAATATTAGCGGACTTCATGGTGGAATGCACTATCCCAGAGGAGGCCGAACTTGGACAAGATGAAGCCGATAATCCAGGGCTCCGGTCGAACTTCCCCGAGGAAAGAGTCGATCTCTCTGATGGTTCTTGGGCACTCTATGTGGATGGTTCCTCCAACATGTCAGGCGCAGGCGCGGGCCTGATCTTGGTCAATCCAGATGGGATTGTCGTGGAGTATGCACTGCGCTTCGAGTTTCCCACAACAAATAACAGAGCAGAATATGAAGCTCTGATTGCAGGACTAAAGGTTGCCAAAGAATTAGAAGTAGATCGGCTTCAAGCCTACAGTGATTCTCAATTAGTAGTGGGACAGATCAGTGGAAATTATGAAGCTCGGGAGGACAGTATGGCTAGATATCTTGAAAGGGTAAGGGAGATCATCCCTACCTTCGGCAGCTTCGACATCAGGCAGATCCCGAGATCAAAAAATGCCAGGGCCGACCTTCTCTCCAAGTTGGCTATACTGGCTCCGGTCGAACTGCCTAAGGAAGTCTTCTTCGAGGTTCTGAAGCACCCAAGCACGGAAGAATCACAGTCTGTGATGGAGGTCAGCTACGAACCCAGTTGGGTCGACCCACTAGTTACATACCTCAAAGACGGGGTTCTTCCTCCTGATGCAAAAGAGGCTCGGAAGCTTAAGAACCAGGCCTCTCGATATATCCTCTACGAAGGCAAGCTATACAAAAGGTCGTACTCCTTGCCCCTTTGAAATATCTCCGGCCTTCTGAAGCCGATTTCGCCTTGAGGGAGGTACATGAGGGAGTCTGTGGAAGTCACATGGGGGCCAGGTCTTTATCCCATAAGCTGCTCCGACAAGGCTACTATTGGCCTACCATGTACCATGACTCCGTCGAATATGTCCGAAGATGTGACCGGTGTCAGAGATATGCCAATATACAAAGGCAACCTGCCTCTGAACTGGCACCGTTGAGTGCCCCGTGGTCGTTCGCGCAGTGGGGGATGGATATCCTCAGACCCTTTCCCATGGCATCAGGGCAGCGGAAGTTTCTCCTAGTGGCAATAGACTATTTCACCAAGTGGGTCGAAGCTGAACCCTTGGCAAAAATCATGGAAGCCAAAGTGCGGGACTTCGTCTGGAAGTCGATTGTCTGCAGGTTCGGCTTACCCAGAACCCTCATCACTGATAATGGGCGACAATTTGCTAGAGCAAAGTTTGCTTAATTTTGTGAGGACCTAAACATCTCCCACAACTTCACTTCGGTGGCCCATCCTCAGGCAAATGGCGAGGTCAAGGTAACCAATCGGACTCTGTTGCAGGGCATCAAAGCGAGACTTGAAAAAGCAAAGGGAGCTTGGGCTGATGAGCTCTATCATGTGTTGTGGGCATACTGGACTACTCAGAGATTGCCCACGGGGGAGACCCCCTTTGCCTTAGCTTTCGAGACAGAGGCCATGATCTCAATAGAACTCAAGCTTCCGTCAGCACGAGTCATGGCATTCGATGAACAGCATAACCCACAAGATCTCAAGGCCAACCTCAACTTGTTAGAAGAAAAGCGGGAGATAGCTCGAGTTTGGATGGTGGCCTACAAACAGAAAGTAACCCGCTACTACAACTCTCGGATCAAAAGCAAAGTCTTCAGAGCGGGAGACCTGGTGTTACGGTGAGCCGCTGTCTCACAACCTCAGAATCAGGGGAAACTTGCCCCAAACTGGGAAGGCCCGTATGAAGTCAAGGAGGTAGTCCGGCTCGGAACATACTATTTAAAAGAGCTTGGAGGAGCAGAGCTCCCGCGACCGTGGAACTCGAAAAACCTACGAATGTATTATCAATAGCTTCGCCTTAAATAAAAGTTTCATATTCGCATATTTTTCTTTTAGCATGAGTTTATAACGATGAGAAAAACTCTCCCATGCAATCGGAGTTAAGCTTGTTAGGAACAGGAGGAGAACCTCGTCCTAACATGAGCAAAGTCGAAGGCCCGATTTCCTAAAGATCGGATGGGGGGAGAGGCCCTCACAGCGGTCCTTATGTGCCCCCACAGCCTTGTTAGGAACAGGAGGAGAACCTCGTCCTAACATGAGCAAAGTTGAAGGCCCGATTTTCTAAAGATCGGATGGGGGAGAAGCCCTCACAACGGCCCTTATGTGCCCCCACAGCCTTGTTAGGAACAGGAGGAGAACCTCATCCTAACATGAGCAAAGTCGAAGGCCTGATTTTCTAAAGATCGGATGGGGGGAGAGGCCTTTACAACGGTCCTTATGTGCCCCCACAGCCTTGTTAGGAACAGGAGGAGAACCTCGTTCTAACATGAGCAAAGTTGAAGGCCCGATTTCTTAAAGATCGGATGGAGGGAGAGGCCCATACAATGGCCCTTATGTGCCCCCACAGCCTTGTTAGGAATAGGAGGAGAACCTCATCCTAACATGAGCAAAGTCGAAGGCCCGATTTTCTAAAGATCGGATGGGAGGAGAGGCCCTTACAACGGCCCTTATGTGCCCCCACAGCCTTGTTAGGAATAGGAGGAGAACCTCATCCTAACATGAGCAAAGTCGAAGGTCCATTTTCTAAAGACCAGATGGGGGGAGAGGCCCTCACAACGGTCCTTATGTGCCCCCACAGCCTTGTCAGGAACAGGAGGAGAACCTCGTCCTGACACGAGCTGAAACCGACTGTCGGGAACGAGGGGAGGACCTCGTCCCGATGCAAACAAAGACTCGGTTGATCGACAAGGAGGAAAGCTTCCTCAATGGCTCCTCCACACTCTCACGGCCCCATCAAGAGCGGAGGGAAGACCCTCACTCAAACACAGAAGAAAAGGGGAGACGAAAAGAAAAGGCGACGAACTACACCGACGATAGGCGAAAAATGAACCACATTAAAGGCACAAGGGACCTCATCCCGACGAGAGAGAAAACCCTTGTCAAAAATCTCTAGTCCCTAAGGACAAATCGACACGGCGGCAACCAGGAACCTTCAAACTACGTCGACAACGAACAAGACGGAAGATAGAAGAAATTTGATGAATGACGAATCAATGAAAGAATCAGCAAGGGATTACAAACTACGTCGACACCAAACAAGATGGAAGATAAATGGAGTCCGATAAATAATCGGTTAATACCAGAATGGGTGAGGTAATAAGCAATTTTATTCTCATTCCATTGGTGAAGTGTACATTGCAAAGCCTCGAAGGCCCAAAAAAGAACGGGGGGAACGAGGTAACGAAAGATTCTCTTCTCATTCCATTGGCAAAGTGCATGCTACAAAGCCTTAAAAAAAAATAATAAAAACACATATACAAAATAAACAGCTCTAAGGAAGCTCGGCTCCATCAGACTTCGAACTCCCAGTTCCAGCCATCGTCGAGAATTACTTCAAGTACTTGGCTTCTTCTTCCAGTCCCCCTCTCAGATCGGCGATTACTCCAGCATTATCTTCGAAGTACACATAGATGCCATGATGACGGCGGGCATGATCGACAATTACTCTAGCATTATCTTCGAAGTACATGTAGACGCCATGATGACGGCGGGCATGATCGGCGATTACTCCAGCATTATCTTCGAAGTACACGTAGACGCCATGATGACGGTGGGCATGATCGACGATTACTCCAGCATTATCTTCGAAGTACATGTAGACGCCATCTTTGCCGCACCATGGCTTCCGCTGTCTCACGGTGACGGTGGGCATGACCTTCTTTCTGAGGTCAAGTTCCCCTTCACAGTGACGGCGGGCATGACCTTCTTCCTGAGGTCAAGTTTCTCCTCACGGTGATGCGCACCAGGAAGCCCTCACGGTCGAAGATGTGGCATAAGCGCGGGCTCTGGGCCGTCAAGGTGAAACATAGCCAGATCTGTCTCTTCTACCCTCACCTTCTTCGCCAACCCAGAAGTTGCAGCATCTTCCCGCTCGTGGACTTTCAGGCTCTGGGCTAACATCAGAGCTGCATCCGTGTCCATATCGGCAACAAAGGAAGGCCAGTGCCGTCTACAAACGGAGCCGCAGAAGTGGAGAAAGCTTTGAGGCTAACCCAAGCTGGTCTGAGGAATGCGAGGGTACAGAGATGAGGACGACTCGACGGATGCCTAAGGCAAGGAAGGGAAGACTGAAGAAGCTCCCGTACAAAGTGAGATCCCAAAAGGGGAGAGGCAGGTTTAAATAAGCAATGAGAGCCGATGCAATAATGACTGCAAGACTCCTCAGACCAGTCCACGACTGCCACGTGGCCCACTCACCGTGGCAACCGGCTAGAGGTGGCCGATAATTAGTAAAACCATTATGGCACCGTACCTGGGACTGCGTTCCGACTGGAATTCCAAAAAGGAGAATCCTTTTTCGAAAAGGCTCCAGTACCAGCATACCGAGCGTCAAAATATCTGGCGATCGCTGAGTACGAAAATCAAGGAGAGCAGCTTCGACCGTGAGAAATTCTCTGTACTTCCTTCGTTCGAAACTCGAACTCAGAAGTAGGGGGACCGGTGTTGGGTATAAAGTGCCCCCTCGGCCGAAGTCTGCAGAGGACTGATCCTTCGGGGCTCCTCCGGCTCCCGACCTTGCACGTGACGCCTCTCCGAACTCCCTTGGCCGTCCGGACTTCTTCGACGATGGGCCTTAGTGTTCACCCATCGGGCCACCCCAAAGGCCCTCTGAGCCTCGCTGTTAACCATCCTTCTACAGCAATCAACTACCCCCGAACTTCTTCCGGACTTCGTCAGCATCCGAGCTTCCCCGACAACGAGATTTCTACAGTAACCAGGCTCCTTCCACGTTTCTACGACGATCGACCGCCTTCAGGATTCCAGCCGAGCTCCTGCGATAGCCGAACTCCTGCCGCGAGCGGCCTACTCCGAACTTTCACTACGAGTGGTCTGCCCCGAACTCCTACTGCGAGCAGTCTACTCCGAACCCTTACAGCGGACGGCCTACCTTGGATCCCTACTGTAAGCAAATCCCATCCGAGCTTCTGCTGTAAACATATTCCTTCCGAACTTCCATTACAGGTAGACTTCAGCCGAGCTTCTTCGTAGTCGGGTCCCGCGACAACCGATCTTCGATCGAGCTTCTACAATGGGACAGGACTCATTGGCCAGGTCGCTACTCCGAGCTCCCACGACAACTGACCTTCGACCGAGCTTCTACAATAAGCGGTCTCCTTTCAGCCTTCTACAAGAACCAAACTTCGACTGAACCTCCATAGCGGTTGGATATCGGATGAGCTTCTACGATGATCGGGCTCCAACAGCTGGATTCCTACAACGACCGATCGCCTCCGATATCTGTCGAACCTCCCTAACGCCATCCGAAGTCCATCACCGGCTGACCCTCCACCAAATCCTTCATAAAATCGAACTTCCCCAACGGATCATCTTCAGGCGACTTTCCACATCGGGCGAATCCCAGACGGACCTCTCTAGCAATCGGATTCCTATCAGGCTTCGCCAACGAAAGTCTCTATCCGAGCTTCTACAGCAGGTGACTCCCACCTGTAGTATCAGCGCCTAAGCTACCCGACAACAGTAGACTCGTCAGCAGCTTCGAGGACATCCGAGCTTCTCCCAGACCAACAATAGAGAGCCATTCCGCTCCATCAGATGTCCCAGTCGAGCTCCAACCGACGGATCCGAGCTCTCTGACAAGTCACGACAAGAGCCACCCTCCTGCTCCACTCCCTGCAACAGATTCCATGCAGCTCCACCACTCTCTAACGAGTTGCGACAAGAGCCGCCCTCCTGCTCCACTCCCTGCAATGAATTTCATGCAGCTCCACCACTCTCTGGCAAGTCCCGGCAACGGACACCACTCCACTCTCCGCAACAAGCTCCACGTGGCCCTGAACGACCCCTGACGCCACTACTCTCCGTAACAAACTCCACGCGGCTCTGAGCGGTCCACTACCAGACAGTTACAGACGTCGCTGTCGGTCAGTTACACCCTCCGTCTATAAATAAGGAACCCCCAGACACGTTCTTCTCTAAGCTGGTAATTCTATCTCGAAACTCTGCCAAAATTTTTGCTCGAGCACTCCATTTCTGTTGAAGCAGAGTACTGACTTGAGCGTCGGAGGGTCTTGCCAGAGCACCCCCAACTCCAGTTTAGACTTTCTTTGCAGGTCCCGACGGCGGCCGCGGTCATCCCAGCTCCAGCTTCTCTAACTTCGATGAAATTCTGCACCAACAGTGACCTAAATATGTAATCATATATCTCATATATGAATTATGAATCAGGTCAAATAAAATTTTAGATTTATGTATGCATCTACATATCACATGAACATGAACTAGAACCATTCTAGATCAAAATTCAGATCTATGTATGCTTAAATATATCATCTATATGTTCTAAAATCAAATCTAAAATAAATTTCAGATTCAAAGTGTTCATCTATACATCTCATGTATGGAGAAAAATCAGATTTTAAAACTCATTTCAAAACATGTATATCAATTTCAGCATATGAAACCTGTGGCTCTAATACCACTGTTGGAATTCGTATGTCGGGGCATGCATGTATGTTTCAAAAATTTTATTTTCTAAACATCATAATAGAATAGTAAATTAAAATACTTTTAATCTATATCATACATGCATAAAAATATAAACCATAAGATCTAGTTCATATACTGAAATTGTACGAAATTTAACATGTGATCGAATCACATACCTATTTCACAATTTTTTTTTTCAAATCTGGATCTGGAAGAGAATAAGCTCTCTTTAGCTGTGCAAGTATCTGACCTCTATGGGTATCCACTCGGGATCAGTCTGGAACAGTTCTCTTCAAATTAAATTTCTTCTCTAAGAAAATTCAGCCTGCAAATCTGAATGAAGTCTGGATCGCGATCAACTCTTTAATCTCTTTTTTTGATCTTCTTCTTCTCTTCTTCTCTTGCCTTTCTTTCCTTGATTATGCTGCTACCAAACACTAGGAACCAGCACAAGAGGTGGATGCCCAAGGCCCTTATGGGCATGAAGAAAAGGGATGCCCAAGGGGAGGACATGTGGGACGCCCAAGGGGAGCAGAGAAGTGGAGAAGAAGAGAGGGTGTGGGGGCCTCCTTTGTGGCATGTGGGCTACTGGTTTGGATACCTAGGGACCTTAGGGGAGGTCTCTTTAAATTGACATAAGGATTGAATCCTATTCAATCTCATAATACAAGTCCTACTTGCATTAGATTTTTTAATAACTTAAGTTATACAACTTTCTTTAGGAAACCTATTAGGCGCTAACTCTTAGAGCCCTTGCACCCACTAAATCACAACCCAAAGTGCACCCAAGGGACACCCCAATTAGGATCTACATACCCTCTAAAGATGGGACATACCCAACTTGATCAAATCAACGTGGCATCCCATCTTAACTATCAAGAAAATTAATTAGGAACTTGCACCCTTAATTTATTTGATCCAGAATCTTAGACATCCAACAATTAGAGTCTAATGAATCTAATTCATTTAGATTATTAACAGATAATTAAGTTTGAATTATCTTATCAGATAAAAAATCCAAACATAAAAAAAAAATTAGGTCCAATCATGTGCTAGCAAGGTTACCTTAAACCCAATCAGATTTTTCTAAATCCAATTGACACTTCATAAGTCCAATTGCTTATTTCAGATCTAATCTCTTTATTGTGTGACCCCATAGGTTAATTCTATCTGGTAGTGAGATATACAATGATCTCTACCAAAGTATCATTGAAACTCTTTTCAATAGATCAGAACAATTCCATTCCAACTCATTAAGGATTGTCGATCCAGAACAATCCTAGTGAGCTCTCACAATCTATCAGTGATATCTAGCAGTATGTAGTGGCAACCCAGTAAAATTGAAATGAATCTCAAGATGTAGTTAACGTGTGATTCAGTCTCTCTATCGTGAGTTCCGACCAGATGGTAGATCATGGATAAATAGTCAAATCTCAACATCAGTCATATGATAAATTCGATCAGCTCAAGTCTAATTGTGATTTTTTTAAAAAAATTTTCCATCAATCACACTGCTTTGGCCACAGACTCTTGAACTTAGCCTCTCAAATCTCATAGGACTACTCTCTATCAAGGTCAATAGATCCCATCTTGATGCATACCCTACTCCTACAGTGGACCAACTGTCGTCAACATCCACTATAAGGGCTCATTGAGATCCATATTTATATGCCAGTCAAACTCCAGCAGCCTCATTGTGAGCAGTAGTACCATCTTAGGCCAAAAGACCATTCACACAACTACAGCATCAAAACAATCACTAACGATTGAATAAAAATTCAAATGATCTCTCGTATGATCACGCTCAGTACTACTTGTTCTCTAACAACTATCTGCATTCATCGTCTAGTGTTTCTATACTGTAGATTAGAGATTCATCTATCCTGAAGGAAGCAATCTGTGCGTCGGTCTATCCGGATCGATTATCATCCTCATGATGATCCTATGATCGAAAGTATTTAAGAGTCAAATATATGTCTCTAATTCTTAACACCTTGAGAATATGTATCGAAAGTTAATTTCATGGACGATTCAAAGACACATCATATTTGAATGAAAAATAAACTTGTCCTTTTATTGATCAAATCAATATATTAAGTATAAAATTGTATCCTAAATTTATTATAATGTGTCAGTTATATTAGCTTCTAAGACAGACATCTAACACATGCTGCTTCTTTCCCGCAGGGCATAGCCAAGCTGCCACCCACAGGGTAGAGCCAAGCTATCACCCACAGGGCTGAGCCAAGCTGCCACCTACGAGGTAGAGCCAAGTTGCTATTTGCATAGCAAAGCCAAGATGTCACTTATCAAGCAGAACCAGTGGCCCTCTGGTTGGAACCACCTTCAACAAAGTTTGTTCAGAATAATTTTATCTCGAATTAGAATGAGTTCATTTAAATTCCTAGGGTCATTTTGATATTTACAAGAAGAAGGATGGCGTCCTCAGTGCCACCTTACAAAAAAAAGAGAAAGGGAGAAAGGAAAAGCGGGAGAAAGTATAGCAAAATGGAAGAAAGCCATGAAGGTCACACCGATCTAGAAGCAGATCCCCACTGATCAACGAACCCAATTCGAAGCTCTTGTCATCATGGATGATGGCAACGATCAGATAGTGGATGCTCTCCTCGATCTCCAGCTCAAGGATGAGGAAGCTCAGTCCTCATCCGACGAGGAAGCATCCTCGTCACTGTTTCCTAGCTAGAAGGATTGGAGCTCCAAAAACAGCATCATCCATAGTAAGCGGGCCTTGTAGTTCTCAAAACCATCGATAAATCTGCTAGCAGCAATGTCGATGGCCTCCCTCTTAAACTCTACAGAGTCTCGATACTCCTTAATGCAGTGGGCCCGAACATCAGGAGGAATTTGTTCGAATTGGGGGGTATGATGACCCCCGAGCCTTGGCAGAGATCATGAGGCAGAAGGCACCCAACGAGAGGAAGATGGACCAACACCCCTAGCTCTCACTCTTCTCCAAGCCTCTCTTATAAAGGTCGACCACTCCTTCACTCTGGCTTTCACTGCTGGCAAAGGAGGATGCAAAGGGGGATGCAAGGGTGATGCCATCACAATAGAGGGGAGGAGTTTCTACAAAGGAAAAAGATAAGAGATTGGGTTTCTTCACTCATTGGCCTTTATTTATGAGCACCAGAGCCTACACCAACTGCTAATCGATGGCTTGAGAGGATACAACTGTCCACCAATTAATAAATAGCATATCTTCCCACCGTCAGAAATAAATCCCGACGATGCTTCAAGAGTTGGAACATAGCTAAGTGGTTATGCTTACAGGCCTCACATCCTTCTTTAGGCATCATCATAGTGGAAGAATCAACAGCTGTCATTCCCATGACCACTAGCATTGAAAAGGATAGAAAGAAAATACCGCCTAGATGACTGTCACGGATCGGTGTAAGTTAACCGTTGCTTCAAATCGACATTTGCTAGCTATTATCTTGGATTAGTGTATACTAATGGTTGCCTCTAATTGGCAAATGAGAGCAATCACCTCTGACCAGCCATAGCTTGAAATCGCTATTGAAGTCTCTCTATTCGAAACATTCCTACTTCCTACAATCGGAACTTAGTTCACTACAAAACTTGATGTCCTAAGCTCGTGTACTGCATAATAGTGTATAATCACAAGTAAAAAGTAGGAAGTAAGAAGAAAAGTGAATTTTGTTCATTCATCCTCTGTAAAACATTTACAACGGGAGTTTTTACGACGACCTTGAAGTCAAAGTACAGAAAGAAGAAGAGAAAATAAAAAGTCTAAGATGCAGCATCCAAAGCTGAGGCACCTATCACAGGTTCGTCGACTGCAGTAAGGCTCCAAACTTCATCAAAAAAGTCCATATTTAGTCTCAGATATTTAGCCGCAATCCTATCTCAGATTGACTACTTCCCAAGATCGTAAGCATCAGTAGCAAATTGAACCTTCTTGTCTTGATACTCCATTGATGCTCGAAAATCTGCAACAATCTTAAAGGCAGCTTTCATTGTCTTCTTTTCGACTGCCCCCAACTGAGCTTCAAGCTCCTTTATTAGTCCTTATAGTTGAGAGTTCTCTTCGATTGTGGTTGCACTCCTCTTGAGCTGAGTCTCAATACCCTTTCTTCTTCCTAACAATCGAGGTTCTCCTCGACAACCCCTCTCAATGCCACCTAAGCATCTTCGACTCCTCTCTCGATGGCGTCGGCTCTCAGAAAGGCCTCTCCAGCCTCCCTTACCACCTTGTCCATGATGTTTTTGAGCATCTCAATCTTGAGTTGGTACCCTTTCATCTCAGTCGAGAGGTCGCGATAGCTCTCAATGTACCCATTTAAATCATGAGAAAGCTGGTAAGAGGTAGGTCTATCAGTAAGCGCCATAAGCATATATGCAAAATGAATAAAATTGCAGGAGCCCTAACTTACCCGAATAATGCACTCCACGGCTGCTTTCCTCACCTCCTTTCGAGGTACATCCAGTAGTTCATTTGCATCAACTGGAAGAAGCATCCCAGAGAAAAGCTCGTTCACCAGCTTGTAGTCCATCAAGGCCGAGGCTTCGAGTCTCAAACCGATCGATGCAGTTTCAGAGACCCTAAGTACGGCCCCAAAAGTCCCAGCTTCCTTGGCTGGCTCATCTTCTAGGGAGAATGCAATGGTAGGAGGAGCTGACAAGCTCAGGATTATTTTCTCTGGGGTCAGCAAGCTCGAAACTATATCTTCAGGGGCAGACTCATTTGGCTCCTTCGATCTCCTTCGAAGGCTGAAAAAATTGAGCCAACCCTTACCATTCTGAGGTCGCTAGCATGGGGAGGTTCAGCACCTCCTGATCCAGAAGCCAGCGGTGCTGAGGGACTTCCAATCCTGATGCGGGTGCTCTGACCATCCACAGGCTCAATATCCCTTTTCGATGGGCCTTCTTATTTGGTTTCTCCGGTGAGCCCGCATCCTCCTCTGCGACCACCTCTGCAACCAAGGCAAGTAAGTTGTCGGCAAGAGCATGGTGAAAATCAAAGAATATAAGATCCTGGAGGTGGACGACACGCACCTCGAGAGGCAACTTGGTTGATACCGACTTTGAACAACGTTTGGGCCGATAGCAGCTCCTTTAGCTATGGGATCTTAAAGCCACACAAGGTTGCCAACTCCTACCTTAGGCATTCATTTATTGAAGGCTCTTTTAGTGTGGCCTCTTGGGGTTCACCCTAAGTGATAAACCCCCAATCCTCATCGAACGTCTGAGAGATGAAGAGGAATCGTGGTTCCAACCATAAACGATGGTGGGAATCCTCGAAAAAGATACTGGGTGGATGTCCTTCTTCCTTCACGATTACGTACCACCAGCCATGGGACTCCAGATGCTTTTTGAGGCTGAAGAGAGAACAGAAGAGCACGATACTAGGATCAATCCCCACCAGCACACATACTACAGTGAAGCCATAGATATATTGCCACGAGTTTGGGACCACTGAGCACGGCGACATCTTGAAGTATTGGAAGAGCTATATGAAGAAGAGATGAAGAGGAAGCCATAACCCGACCTGAAAGCACTCCTTGTAAAGACTCATCTGACCTAGAGATGGTTGGCAGACCCGATCATTCGGCTCGAAACCTCCAGCTAGAATGACGAGGAAATCTAAAACTGCTCGTGTAGCCATATTATGTCCCCTCGACTAGCTCTGATCAGAACCCCAGTGGCACAAAGTTAAGGTCTCTAAAAGTCATTCCCCTCACGAAAGAAAATTCTTCGAAGCAAAGAGGGGAGGAGAAGAAAATTTGCAACAACAAAAAATGGATAGTCAAAAATCCTAAAGGCCTGTGCCGCCTGGACCTTAAATAGACCCGAGATCAAGGTGATCTCCAAATGATATTTCCTTTTAGGGCATTAATCACTTGAGGTATGGATTGGCGAAATTTGAATGGACACCTGACACATGACGACTGCAACTCCTACTGTCGATTTGGTAGTTAATGCCAGCGACAGATAAATCATGCTCTACACCACTATCGGAGAGATGTGGGAGACATATGGCGGTACTTGCTACATGTGGAAGATTAAAATTCTAGTCTTTTCAAAAACCCTCGCAATGGGTGATAAAGACTTTTGGTATGCCATTTACCTCGAGTCGTAACTCGAATTGTAGCTCGAATCATATTCGGCTTAGCTTGTGATTCAATCAACACTACTCACATCAAGTCCAGCACACAATGAACTTTAATAGTGAAGGATAAATTTTATTCATCTTTACGCAAAATTTGATTACATCACTTGGATTAAAGAAAAAGAAAAAAAATCATTACATTGAAGCACCGCCAAGACAGTTTGCTCCGGAACAGTCTTCCTCAACGCTGACAGTTTCTTCAATCTAGATGGTAGCATGGACCTTGTTTGGTTCGACGGAGTAGCGTGCCGCCCTTGCAAATTTCTCCATGCTATCCGCCACTATGGCTAAGTACGGCTAACAACCTCTCATCTATACAATCGGCCTGAACGAGCTCGATAACGTCTATAAGGAGATACATTCGGGCCATTCCTTTACATCTCTCAAAGCCTGCAAAAAATGCCGTCTTGCAGGCCTAATTTATAATTTCAGCCCCTTTTCTCATCAAGCGCCTTTCCCCTCTCTCGATGTTCTTGGTTAGGCACTCCTAATCTGAGTTCGCGCCAGAGATGGTGGTTATTCTTTACCTCTTTCAGCCTCTCCTTCAAGTGCTTCACTGTTGATAAAACCTCCTAAAGGTTAGCTTGCAGAGTCACTTAGGTTCCTTTGGAGGCAGAACCCTCACTCCAAGGTGTCCTCTCTCTGTGGCTTGCTCCACTTGAAGTCCTAACCCTCTCAGGTGAACTCCTGCTGGAACTGCTAGGGGAATCATGGGCCTTGAAGGGAGTATAATCCTGTCTTCTCTTCCCTCCAAATGTCCTCCTCAAGTGCTCAGGTCATCACGGACGCAGCGCCAATCTCTTTCAACCCTAGACCTTCGCCTCTCGAGCTCCTCAATCCTTCTTTCAGCCCTCCTTAACTCATCATCCCAACAGTTGATCATCTCTTGGACTTCTTGGAGGGCTTCTTCAGAAGAGCTGAGCTCCTTCGCCAGCTTACCATTTTTGCTCTCCACTGCTCCAATTGATACCTCAGCAAGCCTATTCCCCCCCTCGCAGCTGTAAGCTCCAATGCCGAAGCACCAGAGATGGAACCGACAAAGCTAGCTAGGTAATGGCCCACCTATATAAAATTTTGTAAATAACATCAAAATATCACAGGTTGTAGAGGGTTAAAAGAAGATGCCCAAGGACTTTCCACCTGAATGAGAGATCTGAGGACACCCAATATCTACGGTTGTGCTCTTTATCCGTCCAAAAGTTGCCCCTTGAATGGAGAAAAAAAGTCCTTTAGAAGTCTAGCCGTGGCTTGGGGGTCTTCTATCATGAAAGAGATAGGAGGCACTGATTGTAAGGGACCCACTTGCATAACGATGGAGGGAGGGCACTCAACTGGAGGCGCTGGCTCTGGGGACTCTTCGATTTCTATCACCATTGTCGGAACCCCCTCAAGATGACTAGCCACATCCTCTGCCTGTGTCGCCACAATCGAAACTTCTGTGGGGTTACTAGTTATTCCCACCATTTGCGCCCTCTCCGTCGGCATCTCCTCTCTTGCCGAAACTCCTTCCGATGGGGTTTTCACCATATCCTCCGTTTGCAACCACCGACTCAACAATTGGGGGGCAATTTTCATCCCCCATTGCCGCAGGAGTTAATCCAGTGGCCGGAGCTTAAGCATAGCCACCTACTAAAGCTGAAAGACCGACGGTTGGAGCCTTGACCTGTTTCTTCGGACCAACGTCGATTCAAGCTTCCTCACGAGTTCTAAGCTCATCTTGCCTCTGAGAGTCACGACAAAAGTTTGGAGTAGAAAAGTCTTGCAATTACTTTTCTCTAACTAAATGCCCAAAAGCCTGATTTAAAAAGGGATTGAAAATGAAGATAAAAAATCGTCATCTACGAAATTAAATTTTTGAAAAAACCGTCAACTATGGGATCCTATCAATTGCGATTATTTACAACGATCGTACCAAAATGACGTCAGCAACTTTAAATGTCAGACATTTATGAAGACATGAAAACACGCATCTCAAGATCCGAGGTACAACTTCCGAAATACTTCATCTGATTCTCAAACTCAGGAGTAATAGAATAATATTACAGTATTTACCATGAGTACCTCGGATCAACATGCTAACCATTAGACATCTTAAATCTTCTAGCTATCATCAAGACTGCTGACTTAAGAGCAGAACCATATAGTGCAAAACAACTTATGTCTGATCTATCTATGATCCACTCAATGCGCTCCGTTGCCTCGACAGACCAATGCCTTAACACGTGAACTGTCCCTTTTATCACAACCAACTCACTTCATGATGTGTGCAACAACTGTCCACCTCGTGTGGATAGACTGAGACGTAACCAACTCTCCTATTCTCAACACGATTGAAAGTTGAAATATCTCACCCTTTATAGCATGTTGAACAAATCTACAATCTCGAAATCTTTCAATTTTCATACAGCTATGTAACCAACTATTCGACAGTCTTCTATATAAATAATCAAAATTTCGATGATCAAGATAAACCAATCAATCCCTCTCAAAAAATTCGTCACTACCCTTATTATTTTCTGAATCTAACTTGAATATCGGAGGATACTCACCGAAATAAAAATCTCCGATTTAGACTTATTTTGCAGGTAACTCCAACGCCAGCATCACTATACGAGGCTCAACAGCCTTCTCTCTGATCTTGACCAAATCAAGCAGCAACAATTGTGAAATCTATACTTTAAAGATGACTAGCACCATCATCCAGACCACCACATGACAACAATTTACACAAGTGGAGGACCAAAGCTAACAAGCTTCCTTCTGAATCTTGTTCTGAAAGTAACACTATCACGGGCTTCAAATACAGATCAAGCATTATGACTCATTTTGCAAAGATTCAATTAGTTTACAGCAGAGATTTTCAAATGATAGAGAACATTGCAGTTTATTGATCACCATTGAAGTTTTGACTTGAATTTATGAAACTGAACTTCACCAACACTCTCACCGTGTATTCTGTTGAACAGTTATTACTGGTTACTGCAGAGGTCCTATAACCTAAAGAAGAGACAAGAAGCTAACTGGCATCATGTGATCAGAAACTCTGCCATCTAATTTTGCTGTTTGGTTTCGTAGGCTTGAATTCTGTTCTCCAGCTGCATCAAACAAAAAAGTCCATGAGAAAAGCCCTAGATGAATAAACAGGCACACTAATTAAACAAATTACAAGTATCTTAAAAAGTTTTGGTTTGCTAATCATAAAACTAATGATGAAAATATATAAAGAAAAATTCACTGAACTATTTTGCTACTGATTTCCTGCATTCATTGCCAGCAGCTGCTGCAAAAACAGGTGAAGAATTTATCCAAGAAAATCTACCATGATGTCCACATTACTAAAAGTTATCATGGAAATTTTCAGAACTAGTTAAACCACCACTAGAAAATTTTCTTACAGTGCACTGATTAATTGTCAACTCCACATCCGTTATCTAGTAAAGCTGCAAGACAAAAAGATCGAAGAAAATAAAGCACCATCCTATATACACAATGAGGAATACACGTAAGGGCTCATAAGACGGCTCAATGATCACAAGTTCAACCAATTCAGGAGCAGCAGCACCCTTCATACATACGAGAGATGCCCAGAAGGGCTCAAAACAAAGGGCTTGTGGTCACCATTTCAACTAAGTTAACTGGGTGCTGAGTTGGAAACCTACATATGGACTTGGACCAAGACAGGCATCCAAAAGAACTACTCTCCAGAAGACCATTAGGCCCCAACTACCTCACTAGGAACACTAAGACTATGCTATTTGTGCATGATTACCATTTATCTCCTCCAAGATTTGCATGTCAGGGGCAGACGCGGACAATAAAACCAAGTAACCTCCTCACTGTCCTTTCGAGCAAATTACCAATAAAGATAGTCCAAAGTGTTGTGGAGTTCACATCTTCAATATGCCATCAAGCATAACCAGATTTTCTCCTTCCATGCTGTTTCTAGAAGGATATGACCAAGCATCAACAGTGAAGGCTAAGTTCTAGCAGAAATTCTGGCCTCATGGGTAGCTGAAGGAGGAAGCAAAGCCCAACTTAGATATGGAGATGCCAGCAAATCCAAAAACCCCATATTGAAAGGAAGCTTGAGGTTGAGGTTTAAATTTCTCCATGGGAGGAGAGAGAACCAACAAAGCAAAAGGAGTTGAAATCTCTACATAAATTAGTTTCCAGACTTCATCTAATTCAAAACAGTTAAAAGAATAATAATGGGTGATGAAAAACAAATGTTTTCACAAATGTAATCCCAATTCCAAATGTAAAATTGACATTAGTATCTCAAACTTACCTGCAACATGGTCTCAAATTTGCTTCGCAGATGATAATATTCATGCTTTACCACATTCAGAGCCCTCATACACCTGATGAGAAAACAAATTTCCATCAACTTAGGTAGAGCTGCTCAAATAAATTAGACCCAAACACAGCAATAACAGTTCTTTGAAGAAAAAAGAGACAACATGAGAGTTGAGCAATATTCAAGTAACACAAAGGTTTCAAAGATTCAGGATTTAAAACATCTCTACCAAAATTGAAGGATAAGCGGGCAAAAAAAATGCCTAGGTTAAAGAACTTTTGTTTAACCATACAGGTAAAATAAGGATCCCTACGTTGCTATGTATTTGATATCTTTCACATTCTACATGCATCAAGAAGTCTCCTCAAATGGATTAGTCTTATTTTTATGTCTTGACATTAATAATACCTATATAATGTGAATCTTTTTTCTCTAAAATAATGCTCCAATGACCCATATTGCAATCTCTCCCCATTTATAAAAATAACATCATGTGCCTCATGAGAAGAACTAGCCAGGCATGTCACTTCTATTTCAAGATGGAGAAAGAAATGATTATATAGATTACAATGGCATCTGGTCAGCAAAAACTGGTAATCCACCATTAAAACCACACAACATTTCCATTTTCATCTAGATGATTCATAGCTTCCTTGCAAAAAGAAACAATATAAGAAGTAGAACAAGAAAAGAGGTTGGGGGTGAGGTGTCAATAATAAGGCTCATCCCTGGATGAACACAGGTTTAGTTATGGAGCATACTTTTGATTAATATTTTTATGATTTTCATTTCCCATTTAATAGTGAAGTCTTGTAAGAGAAAGAACAAGATCTATTCCATTGACCTTCAAACAAGTAATCCACCCAAAAGATCATGAAATCTACAATATGTATAGAAAAGGAAAGGTTTTCCATCTCAATTTAGGTAACATTGAGAGCATTAATGAAAAGAGCAAATGTCATTTGAACCCACTAGCAGTTTAGTTTACCCTTGGTAAGCTTAGATGATTAATAAGAGAAAATTGATAGAAATGGTAGTAGAAATCACTGGCATCTGTTCATAGTTATCATGCCTACTAAAGCATGGTGCTGGCAGAAAATCTGCACGGCCCACGATGTGAAGAAGCGCAAGGTCCAAAATGGCCAGGCCCAATTTTGAATAGTGTAGAACCAGGCCCGGCTCAAGGCCGATCCCAGTGCCCACGCCTGACTCCCGAATGGCCAGGTCTGGGAGGAGGCGGACACTGAGGACCCATCGACAGAACTGAAAGAAAAATATCCTATAAGCCAATCGCAAGTGTGTTGCGATGGGACTTTCTTTATAATTTTCCAACTCATGAAATGATATTTATTATTATTTGAGGCATTGATTCATCATATTAGCTGCATCTTATTATGTCTAAGATTATGATGAACCCCAAAGATTAGGATAATGATTTTAGGAGACATGAATTGGTCATGCTAGTGAGACCTAAAATCCTAAAATCCTAATATTAAATATTTCTGATCGTAGAAGCATTAAGTCGAGGATCAATGTTTCGGATAGACTGGTACATCCTATGTATGCTCAATGGAAAGGGTGACAGATCTCACTAGCCACTTATGTGAGACACTAATACAAGGATGTGGGTGCTCATTTGAGAAATGAGTCCACTGAATTGACTCGATGAAAGAGAACATCTTATGAAAGCCTTATTTGCATGTCAAAGATGGTTCTCTAAGTGGGAGTTGTGCAAGTGATCCTTACACCTGAGACCACCATGGAATCTTATGCATATGAATCCATATTTTGATTCATACCCAGACATGGCATTAAGACATATACGGGGTGTTCTGGATATGGTGTGTATAGAGATTGTGAGTAGGTCAACATAGAATCAATCACTCCTAATAAGAGGAGATCGCATCCTGTGTATTCTCAATCCTAGATGACTCGAGAAAAGTCTTTTGGCCAAAAGCAGGAAGGAGATTAGAAAGAGTTTCTAAGCTTCTTCATTGGAGTCATTATTGGTTAATTGAGAATCGATATGAATATGTGTTTGAGTTTGACATAATTCCATACTCATGAACATATTCAGGATGCAAGGATGATCGAAGTATTGAATTGCATGATAATTTGCCACTGAAGGGTAGATTTGATATTTCCATCAAATTCCATATCTTCTAAATAGTCATGATACATTGCTAGATGTCAATCTTGACTTATAGATTTTTTATTGAATTAAAAAGTTTAATTCGATCGCCAAGTAGAAAGGATTCTAATTGTTGAACCTGGATTAGCTCGATTGAACCTAAATCGATTAGATTGAAATCTAATTAAATTTGATCAACTTATATCTGAACCTACTGCCGACTAGATGTGGAACCCAATGGATCACACACATAGAAATTGGCCAAGGATCCTTTCGAAAAATATTGATTGAAATTTTGGATTCAATCAGGGTTCCGATAAGCATGCTAGCACGTGTGGAAATCCTTGCTCCTTTGGAGACCAATTTGATCCCATCCCTTGCTAATTAGCTAGCCCAATTTGATAGACATTTGGATCAGATCATATCATCTGGAAGCAGCCCAAATTGGGGCACCATATTCCATGTTAACACCAATTATGAAGAGTCCAAGTTGTGGTAGACTCTTGGTGCAAAACAAATTCTGCGTACAGGTGTTAGCGTGGGTAAAAGAAAAAATATTATTTTTTCATGGAATTAACATGTGTGGTAGCCCACTTCACCCTCCATCCTTTGGTACACATCTCAAAGCATGAGATATATTTTTCTGAAATTTTTGGAGAAGAAAAAAAATTGAAAAAAGAAGGATGTCTCGCACGCGCAGAAGCATCGCGTCTCTCCGTGATTTGGAAAGTCCTTCTCCCTATCAAATGCTTTCAGATTGGAATGATTTTTGGTGATAACGTTCTACATTTGATAAGTTATTTTTGATAATTTTTCTGGAATTTTTCCAGACTTATCTGGATACCAAACGGACGCCATAAGTTTATCCTGATGTCTGCGCGCGTGGTGATCAGCACTCGCGTGAAGAGGTGCGAGGATAGCATCCTTCCGTGAGAATTTTATCACTATTTTTGATTTTTTGGAATCTAGATTGAATTCCCAATCTATGTGGATTTTTGAGATTTTTACTGATTTGAGAAGGGACGTGAAAACATCCCTTCTTTGGTTGCACGCGCGCAGACCAGGGTGCTGATCCACGTATCATGGATAAGAGTCCTTCTGCTTGAAGAAACTCTCATCTCTGATAATCAGATCAGATATGCCTTTTGGATAAGGCATGTCCCTCTCTTTTGACATCCTTCTGATGGCTATAAATAGGCCGGAGCGCTGGGTATCCGAAGAATCTAAGAGGAGTTTTCAATTTCTCTCCTGTTGCTCTCCTTTCTTTCTTACAACCTATCTTAGTTTTAGGACAAGACTTTGGGATTTAAGACAAAGCCTTATCTGATCCTAACAAGGGTTGTAAGGGTTCTAAAGAAGGAGAATCAGAAGTCCAGAGGAGGTTCTAAAAGAATAAGGTCAGATTCTTGAAGAAACTTGATCGGTACGAAGCTAGTCGAATTCTAGAGGCTCGAACTCTTGAAGTAAAGTGAAGGAGCACTGTCTTTGGTTCAATTTCCGTGTGGATCACCATTGGAGGGTGGACACTTGGACGCCTTGTAGAAATTGGGATTAACGCTACAAGTATTCTTCTTATCCTAATTTATATTTATTATGCTTTGATTATTATAGTCAAGAGTTTCTGGACATTAGGGCTTCCGGTGCATTGAATGTTTTGAATGAAAATTTTAAACACCTAACCCTTCCGTTGTGCCATCGGAACCCAACAAGAACTTGATGGATCCTCTCCGGAGTCATGGCAGGCCCCCAGGCATCTGATCCACCGTAATATGACTCTCAAAGATGCCTGCCAAAGTGCAGGCCGATAAAGCATCCCTTCTTGAGCTGAAATTTCTTACCGAGCAATCCTCAGTGGCAACCAGATCTCGCACCTTGTGTCCTCCCTTCCGAAAGACTACCTACAGACCGCCCCCGATGGCTTACCTGACACCACCAACACAACCTCAAATTCGTCTCGACGATCCAGGCATGCAGATCATCCACATGCGACCTGACGGGATCCCAACAAACTTCCAGAACGTGGCGGGCAGGACCCCTTGACAGAATCCCAACAAACTTTCAAAACGTGACGGACAGGATACCCTGACGGGCCGCTAGTACGTGGCCATGCGTCATGGCAAACACCTACGACTAACAACCTGAGCGGCAGACAGGCGGCAGGAGGCCTAGCCCGACAGCCTATGGATTAGAACCTAACAACCTCCAAGCTCCAACTATAAGGGAAGGCGAAAAAAAGAGACCCCAAGATAAGCCATTACTCTACCTCTCACGCTCCTCCCTCTGTTGAACGAGATACTAACTTGAGCATCGGAGAGCCTCCACCAGAGCCACCTCCGGTCGGGGCTTTTTCTTGCAAGTTTTCCTCCGAAGCGCCTTGATCTCAGCTGTCTCCACCTTCTCCGGCACCGGCCGACATCTCGCACCAACACATGGTATGAATAAAAAATAAGAAATAACTAGAATTTTATATCTTTAAAAACCTTTTTTTTTAATGAAAGGGGAAGAGGCAGTGGTTGGAATTTACGTGATATGCATATGTACTTCTTCCAATGAAGAAAAAAGTTGGAAAAACAATAAAGGTATAAATGCATAGCAGGTCATATGAAGTATTTTTTACAAAGCCCTAAGTGGAATGAGGAAGGAATGAATGAGGTATGAAAATTGTCCAATTTCAACATACACAGATTGTGTATCATAAGAGGCATGTTATTCATTGAACTTGCATGAAAGGATAAAGGGAACATATTGAGGTTCAAAATTAATGAATACATTTTGTGTGACAGGATAATTGGTCATGGTCGTACCTTGAAGCAATTACATAATAAGAATTATAGTACATCTTCTGCATTTCATTTTTCCTATTCCTCCAATCTTATCCTCTCTAATATTTGGGTTTAGGATTAACCTGACTTACAATAGCATTCTTGAAAGCATTCCACTCCTTCAGATTGGATTAACCCGACTTACAATAGCATTCTTGAAAGCATTCCACTCCTTCAGATTTCTTCTCCATACTTTATATCTTATATGTAAATAATTATTACAGAACGAAGTTTGCATATTGAATATTTTTCACCAAGGCCTAATAATGGAGCCAACCATTGCAATTTTGTGATTTTTAATAATTCGTTCATGTAAAGGAAGTGAGATTATCTCCTGCCCATTCATTACTGCCTGTTTGTCCAAGTTCCTCTAATGATTCTCCACATTTCCTATATCAACACTGATAGATATAAGAATATAAAACATCCTACCAAATACCAAACAATGTTCTCTATCATTTATTTCCCCTAACCTTCTTCAATGCTAGCCCAACATGTTACCCCGTGGACATTGGCATTAGCAGATTTACTGAAAAGAATGCACAGTTGACAATCATTGAAGAGGTCAACTATATTCTCTCATTTTCAAAGTTTAAAATGCCAATTGGATTATTCACTTCATTTATGGTGAATTCTGTATTGTCATATTTATACAATAGGGGTGTCAATGTGCTGTGCTGACCAAAAGCCCTATAAACCTAGGCCACTCTAAATCAGGTGAAGCTTAACAATTCATAAGCTAGCTTTGATCTAGAAAATTTGGCTCATTTATCAAGTTGGCAAAGATTAGGTGCAGCAATCAAGTTTAATGAGCCATAAGAGTCCTAACTAAGAAAATAAATGTGTATAATATATACACACTCATTTGATTGGCCATATTGACTATTACATAATGACTATTAGTTACTTTGCAATGTGTATTTGTAATACACAAGTTAACTTTCCTTTGAGAAAAAAATGTGGAATAGAAATAAATATTTTTTGCTATATATAACTTAACATTCCTTCGAGAAAAAAATGTGGAATAGAAACTGCTGCCACAAAACTCTAGGGCGAGGTCAGCTAGGGATCAAGCTGGAGGTCGGCCTGCAAACTAGCTGGGGAGAAACTCCACCACCTGCAACCAAAGGTCCACTTGCCGAAGTTTGTCCTAAGATGGGGGGGGGGCCCTCCAATACTTAAGTTAGCTGGAGCTTTGGGAATAGTTGAAAGTAAGAGATTTGAGTTTCCTCAAAAAAATTTACATACGGATCCCCTTCTCCCCCCTCTATCTAGTGGGGAGATAGTCACCATTACCTGAGTTTTTAGGACCCACTCAAGGCATTCAATAATGGGTGCAAAATGTGCACATCCACATTGTGGCAACCATTATGGATAGTTATTGCACACCTTCTAGTAAATATGTCGACCTAAGGCCTGGATTCTACAAGATCCTGTTAATCCACTCCCTTCTTAAAAAAGCCCATTGACCAGCTGATTTCTTCAATACTCTAACGAGGTGGCTCCTTGGTAGGTGATTGAGGTCGGGGAAGGGGAAGACACCACAACTTGCCCCCCATTCCTGAGCTCAAGTGGCTTCACCGTTTCAAGCGAAGGGAGTAGTTGATTTTCTCATGCATTCCTCAGTTGTCAGTACAAGTCTGAGGCAGAGGCTCTGACTTCATATTCAATGTTGCCTTGGTGGTCGAGAAGTTTGCATTAATGTATCGCTTCGTGGATTGCAGTGTGTTAAATTAGATAGCATATTATGTTAACATATAAATCATTGTGAATATTCCCTGTATAATCCTATTTAGAATATATAGCAAATCTGTATAATCCTAAACAGAAAATATATCAAATCTTGTTTAGAAAATATATCATTAGGAGATCAATAGGTTCTTTGTACCTAAACCTTTATTGCTCTATATATAGAGCCTCTTGTAATATAAAAGATATACAATCATTTTTATCTTTACCTATCTCTCTCTCCTCTCTTCCTAATATTTTTAACAAGGGTTCTCTCTCTAGATCCTATCTTCTACATGGTATCAGAGCCAAAGGAGGAGAAACCCTAGCCGCCATCTTTTGTCCTGCAACAGTCCTCACCACCGTCCAGTCTCTGTCTAGTCGGCCCCTTTATCTTTTCTGTTCACTGCAACAATCCTCACCGTCGTCCAGTCTCTATCCGGTTCACCCTCTGTCTTCTCCATCCGCTATAGCAGTCCTCATCGCTGTTCTTCTTATCCAAATTTTTCTGCTGCCCTTAATTGGATTTCTCTTCAATCCAAAATTTTTGTCTAATGGCTTCTACTTCCGATGTTACCGCCACATCTACCACACCCACCTTAAGGATGAATACATCTATCCTCACCGGATCCGCTATGATCATTGCTGACAAGTTAAATGATCAAAATTATTCATCGTGGGCTGCATCTATGGAGTTATGGTGCAAAGGTCAAGACATTTCTGACCATCTTACATCTTCTATTGATCAGATCTCTGTTGCTAGTTGAGACCAAGGAAAAAAATCGATGCTCAGATTCTTGGTTTGGTTTGGTAGACCATTGACTCTAACTTACTCTCTATCTTCAGATCGATCCATACATGTTATGGTACCTTGATCCACGTTCGAGAATTATATTTGAGTAATTTTACACATTTGTGCGATGTGATTAGTTCTCTTTTTCATCTCCAACAAAGAGATTCTGATTTGCAGTCTTATCTGGGGCACCATCAGTCACTTGCTACTGAGTTACATGAGCTATTATCTTTTTCTCCTGATATTTGGATCCAGCAGGTTCAGTGGGATCGTTTGATTACTATCTTATGTCTCCATGGAATTCATCCGAAGTTAGAGGGTGTTCGCACCTAGATCCTTAGTTCAGATCCTATACCCTCTCCTGCAGATGTTTACTCACGTTTACTCCGGACATCCACAGGGGTAAACCATTCTGATGCAGCTTTATCTTCCGATCACTCCACCTTGTCCACTCTGTCCTCAGGAGGTTCAGGTTTTAGAGATTCAGGTTTTAGAGATGGACGAGGTAGCCGTCAAGGTCGTGGTGATAGAGGTGGTCGTGGTGGTGGTCGTCCCTGATGCATCCACTATAATCATTATAGACACATCGGGAATACCTGTTACACTCTTCATGGATTTTCACAACGAACTGCACATAATGTGCAGACTCAATCAGCAGAGAACAACTCAACAATGTCTGTCTCGACTTCTGACAATATTACGATCTCTGAAGAGTATACACGGTTTCTTCAGTTCCAGACATCACAACAAGCTTCCTCATCCATCACTACTCTAGCACAACATGGTAATCCGACTATCTATCTTAGTTACTCATCAAGTAACCTTGTTTTTTGGATTTTTAATTCTGATGCCTTTGATCACATGTCGGAGCACAAACATAGTTTTGGCCATATCATTGAGTCACAAATTTTACCATATATTACTTTGGCTAATAAATCCACTACTCCAGTTCAGGATAGGAAAACTGTTTCCCTTCATCTTAATTTGCCCTTGTCTTATGTTCTATATATTTTTGATTTTTCTGTTAATTTAATATCCATTAGCCAATTAGCTAAACAATTACATTGCTCAGTTACCTTTTCTTCTGATTATGTGGTGGTGCAGGACTTGAAGACAGAGAGGACGATTGGTTCCGATTTTGAGTCTCGTGATTTGTATCGACTGTTTGAACCATCAATGTATGCAGTTGCTGCTACGCCTCTTCAAATTCATAGCCGATTAGGTCATCCTCATCTTCAAAATCTCCAAAAGATGATGTCTAGAGTATTTGATGTCCGTGAGTTAAATTGTAAGTCGTATCAGGTAAAAAAGCAGAGTCGTAGTCCTTTTCCTAGTCGGTCAAATAAACATGCTTCAGCACCTATTAGTCTTGTTCATTCTGATATCTAGAGACCTAGTAAAATTATTTCTCCCATGAAATTTAGTTATTTTGTCACTTTTATTGATGATTATTCTCACATGACTTAGATGTATTTATTACGTAATCATTCTGAACTATTTTCAATTTTTACTACTTTTTATGCTGAAATTAAAAATCAATTTCATACATCCATTAAAATTCTTCAAAGTGATAATACCCGTGAATACTTATCTACTAATTTTCAAAATTTTATTACTAATAGGATTCTTCATCAGACATCCTACGCTTATACGCCTCAACAAAATAGGGTAGCAGAGCGCAAGAATCATCATCTTATTGACACAGCATAGACACTTCTCATACATATGCATGTACTTGTTCATTTTTAGGATATCGCTATTCTTACTGCATGTTATCTCATAAATCGTATGCACTCATCCGTGTTGCATGATCAAATTTTTTTTTCGATTTTATTTCCTAGGGACTCCCTATGTCTTACCTCCTAGAGTCTTTGGGTGCACTTGTTTTGTCCATCAGTCTTATCCTATTCATGATAACTTATCTCCGAGATCCATAAAATATCTTTTTTGGATATTCTCGATCTCAAAAGAGATATAGGTGCTACTCTCCTGTTCTTCATCGTGTCTTTATATCGTCTGATATCACGTTCTTTGAGTCTATTCCTTATTTTTCTCTTGGATCTAAGTCTATTGTCCCTCATGAGGAGTCTGTATCTATTGGACTGCCTGTATCTCTTCCCACCGGTGACACATCCTCGTCACCTGTGCACATTCCTCCTCAATCTCCATCTATATTTGATCAGCCGAATTTTCAGACATATTAGCATTGTGCACCACCTGGGATCCTTTCTACTGAGCCCACGGATTCAACACGGGCACCTATCACTTTTTTACCAGACAGTCCTACTACACCAGCTCCTTCTGACTTAGATGTTCCGATTGCTCTGTGCAAAGATACTCGAACAAAATATCCCATTGATCGTTTTGTTAGTTATCTATTTTTGTCTCCTAAATATTCTGTCTTTATTTCTTCGCTTACTTCGATCTCTATTCTTCGTACTGTTATAGAGGCACTTGCTCATTCCAACTGAAAGCAAGTGATGGATGATAAAATGTCTGTGCTACGTGCTTTGGATACTTGGGACTTTGTTTCACTTCCTCCAGATAAGTCCATTATTGGTTGTCGTTGGGTTATACTGTTAAGTGTTCTCTTGATGGGCAGGTTGAAAGATTGAAGGCTTGACTGGTTGCAAAGGATTTCACTCAAGTGTTTGGCCAAGACTATCTTGATACATTCTCACCTATGGCTAAACTCACATCTGTTCGCCTTCTCCTGAGTTTAGCTACTATCTTTCACTGACCTCTTCATCAGCTGGATATTAAGAATACGTTTATGTATGGTGATGATCTTCACGAGGAGATTTATATGGAGCAACCTCCTGGATATGTTGCTCACAAAGAATATGTATATCGATTGAAGAAGTCATTATATGGCCTAAAGTAGTCTCCCCGAGCTTGATTTGGGAAGTTCAGCTCTGTTATTCTTCAGTTCAACCTTCTCAGAAGTATTTCTGATCATTCGATTTTCTATAGACATTCAGAGTAAGACAAGCACATTCTTTTGATTTTCTATGTAGATGACATTGTTATTACTGGTGATGATAGTGATAGCATTACTGCTCTGAAGGATTATTTACATCAGCAATTTTATATCAAAAATCTGATAGAGTTATGATACTTTCTTTTGGTATTGAGATTGCTCGATCTCATCAGTGTATGTATGAATTAAAGGATATCCTTGACACATTGGAGGAGACAGATATGTTAGGGTCTCATCCTGTTGATACTCCCATGGATCCTAATGTACAACTTATTCCTGGTCGGGGGAGTCTTTGTCAGATCCTGAAAGATATCGGAGATTAGTCGAAAAATTGAATTATCTTACAGTCATCAGGCCATATATATCTTTTGCTGTTAGTGTCGCTAGCCAAATTCTCGACTCTCCTACTGTTTGTCATTGGAAGGCTATTGTTCGCATTCTTAGATATCTAAAAAGTGCATCAGGCAAAGAGTTATTTTATCAGGATCGTGGTCATAGCCAGATAGTTGGTTATACAGATGCAGATTGGATAGGATCTCCCTCAAATAGATAATCTACCTCTGGATATTTTCTTTGATGGTAATCTAATCTCACGGAAGAGCAGGAAGTTGTTACTCGTTCTAGTGCTGAGGCAGAATATCGTGCTATGACTTTGTGCTGACTTTAACCACATGTGAGCTGATATAGTTAAAGTCTCTTAGGGGAGCTTGGAGTTATTCAATCTGAGCCTATGAAGTTGTTCTGTGATAACCAGGCTGCTCTTCATATTGCCCCAAATCCTGTTTCATAAGCGTACAAAACACATTAAGATAAATTGTCATTTTGTTCAAGAAAAGCTAGTCTGATATTATTTCTACGATTTTTGTGAGCGATCAACTAGATGATATGTTTACTAAGTCATTGAGGGGACCGAGGATGAATTATATTTGTAACAAGCTGGGGCTTCACAATATTTACGCTCCAACTTGAGGGGAAGTGTTAAATTAGATAGCATATTATGTTAACATATAAATCATTGTAAATATTTTCTGTATAATCCTATTTAGGATATATATCAAATCTGTATAATCCTAAACAGAAAATATATCAAATTCTATTTAAGAAATATATCATAAGGAGATCAATAGATTTATTGTATCTAGATCTTTATTGCTCTATATATAGAGAGCCTCTTGTAACGTCAAAGATATACAATCATTTTTACTTTTACCTATCTTTCTCTCTCTCCCCTCTCTTCCTAGTGTTCTAACAAGAGTTCCCTCTAGATCCTATCTTGTACATAGTGCAAATGAGGCACACGCAAATTAGAGCAGCGCACCAAAATGATTTGAAATAATGATCTTGGAAATCATCTTCTAGCCCATCTCAAGCAACCACGAGGCGAGATCTGATCAATCCATAGTTGCATTACACAAATTAAGCTACGTCGCGCAATCATAAGGTCAGTGCGATGAAGAGTGGTGTGATCTAATGTTGCGAGGCTGCCATGTGTCGAGATCCTAAGATCAGTGCGTCTAATCATCACATCAATCTCAATCGTTAGTGTAGGGTATAAATAGGGTTGTCAACCTTTTCCACTTTCTGCATTCGCCTGGTTGCTCTTGCTCCCGCTGGGATTCGCTTCAATGCCACTACCATCACCCTTTGCCGCCTTCTCTGGTGCCAGTGGTCACAATCAAGCTCCAATCTGAAGCTCCCCCAAGTGGTCCTCCCTCTTTTCCTCTTTGGTTTTGTCGATTGTCTTCCTCCATCGCTTTTTCCCTCTTATTCTTCCTTAGATCTTAGTTTTTGTTTCCTTTTCATCTTCCATGGTGAGTTGTGGTAACGAAGCTAGGGGTGACAATTGAGCGGGCAACTGAGGTTGTGAGTCATCCACACCACAAGCCATGCCCAAGGTTAGGCCTCAGGCCCCTAAAAGGTAGGCACCTCATCTCAATTTGAGCCTCCCAAATCCCAACATGCAAAAAGCCTGACTCATGAATTCGAGAGGTTTTACAGGTGAGGGAATGAGTCTGCCCTTGCTGAGCTCGACCTAGAAAGGCTTCGGGTTCAATACTTTGTTCCCACCTGGTATTGTTTGGAGGTTCTTGGTCGAGATGACCAGACAACCCAAGCTTTTGAGGGATGACTTGGGATATATGAGGAGTCCCTTCAAGCTGGTCTTCCTTTTCCTCTTCATCCCTTTATCTGCAGCCTTCTTAATTTTTACAGAATAGTTCCTACTCTTCTCACCCCAAACTCCTGCATTATTTGTTCTTTCATCATTATGTGCTATCTCCTTAGCATCAAGCTAAGGTGTTCCCTCTTTTGGGCTTTGTTTCCCTCGAAGAGGCACCCCCACAAGAGGGACTAGTGGTATTTTGCTCCCAGAAGCAAACGCTAGTTCATCTGAAGATCGCCCTCCTCGATACACAGCTAGAAAAGGTCCTTTTTCCCTTCTTTCGATCTTCCTTGGGGCTTCAATTGGACTTGGGGCGAGCCCAGGCTTTCACCAAATAAGGACCTCCATCCTTTTTCAGAGAATGAGGAGCATTTCCAAACACTGCTCGATGTCGAAGTGCCACCGTAGCAGGAGTTGATGAATAAGCAGATGTTATACGACACACTAAGTTTGACCAAGCCCCAAGGTACAATTCAGTTCCTCCTTTCAATTTTTGTTGTGTCGTTGATTATTAGATTAATTTTTCTCTTCGATGTTGCAGCGATGAGACCCAGCATGGACTCTATCCATAGGACACTTAGGAAGAGGTCGGGTTCGTCCCGAGAGAATCTTCCGCTCAAGGAGCCTCTTCCTCAAAGAGAATGAGGACCTCGAAGCCAAAGTCGACACTAGAGCCCAAAGCGACCCAGCCACCATGCTCCACATCGACAGTCGAGACATTAAGCGCGGAGCCCATGGAGATCGATGATGACCCCATTGTCATTGAGGTAGTTCCGTTGAGATCAGCTCTGCTAGTGATGTCAAAGCCAAGTCGAGCACTAAGTTCGGCCCCACCAAGCCTAGCATTTCATCTTTCCAAATAAATGGAGAACATCCCAATAAAGGAAAAACGAACGTGAGATTACTAAGAAAATTAATTGGGCTTTTGAATTAGTGGCCTTTCTTGGTGGCTAGATTGTGCCTGGTCTGAGCTAACCAAGGTCCATCATGGGCTTTGGCTTCAAATTGAGGTCTCAATAGAGCATGAACTGTATGGCTTGGTCCAAACCCAAAGCATTTATGGCCTTAATGTTTGACTTTGATAGTGTGGAAAAGAAATGGACGAACTTATGATGCAACAACTGAGTCCCAAATATAACCTAAGTTTAATTTAAATTAAGCCATGGATTAGGTGTGGATCATGCAATCCTTCAAGGATAAACATTTATATTTAGAACAAGCCTACAATAATCATATATGGGGGTAGATCCAAGAGGCAACCTGGCTAAAACTTGACTTCATGCTGCCCTTGGTGATGAAATCAACATAACAATATCTTCACATCATGATTGACCAAGATTCAAGGCCAACTGATTAATGCATTTAGGGTATAAACTAGTCTCAATAAATGATGTATATGATAAGTATCCTAGGTGGAAGATGTGCATCACAATCCTAAAGATATCTACCCACCCTGGTGCACATGTTCGAGAAAACATATCCCTTGATACAAATAAGTCATGAAAACCAGGATCCACCACCATGTCAAGGTCACAAATGAAGAAAGATGAGACAAGAAATGAAGAGGATCAAAAGCAGTTCAAAGTTGGTGGGAATGGGGAAACTTTATTTGGGAAGCAAGAGGGTCAAATAATTGCATGAGAGATTAAAGGTTTTCAGATAATAGAAATAAATATAACAAATTAAAAGCATTACAAAAATTACTAAGAAAGAAAGACACGAAAGCAAAATACAGAGATTTCAATGTCCATCATAATTATTTTTATTGGAATGCTCCCACTACCATGAGAAAGAGAAGAAATTGCACAATGATTGAGCAGAGGGGATTATCAAAGCCATAGAAAAGGCTAAGGAGATTCAAATGTAAGAGAGGGGGGATGAAAATGGGACTAGATCAAAAGGGAAAAATGGAGGGTATTTACTAAAGAAAATCCTACTCAATCTGCCTAGTTAGATGAGATTCAGAAGCATATCATGAGACTAAATAAAAGCAGAATTCAGTGTTCCCTTTGCTATGGGCAGGTGCTTGCTGGGATTTGAAATAAAAGCAGAACAAGATAGATCCTCTTTGATTTGATGAATTATCTTACTCCACAATATGGGTTGTGGATGTATTGGCTTGTTGAAATTCCAGATTGTCTCATAGAGATTATATCCTAAGATTCAATTTTATCTATAATCAAAGAGTTCAAAGATAGGACCACTTGCTCCGTCATTAACTCAAGATCAGAGGATCTATTACCCAAGGACCACTGATTGGAGGGCTAGGATTAATGCAAGCATCTTAGAAGAGCTTCTATTAAATAGATCCAGCCATACAAGGCTTTCTTGGAGCAAGCAATCCCTTCAAGGTTTCCTTCTAAAAGAAGGATTCCTAAACAAAAAAGAAAGAAGAGATGCACCCAAGGTTCACCGTCTCAAAATCAGACCCCATACTGATAAAATCCTACTGTAATGTTGGTAAGCAATTCAGTACGGGATGGTAGTATCGGTACGCTCCGAGACAGCATACTAATATGAGATCGGTACAGTATGGTATGCTCGGTATCGGGTGGTATGGGGCAATATGGCATTCCATGGATGCACTCATACTCCTATAGGCCTCACTTGGAGCACATGCCAGCAGATAGATTTCCTTCCCTTCTACAATCAAAGGAGGATGAATTTGGGAAGAATCTTTTGTGGCTACATCTCTGTACACTGAAAGAAATTTAAAAAAAGAAAAGAAACTTATACATGGAGGTCCTATTTTAGGGAGAATGACAAGAAAAGAAATAGTTTACGAAGAAGATGGAACATTGGAGGTTGGAAGTTGGATGATTGAACAATGAGGAATGATGATTTGCATATACCTTATGGTTCTCTTGTGAGCAATTCCACAATAGTGGTGTGAGACCTTCAAATCCTAATGTTTGGTCCCCTATGAGCTTTTCTATAATAATTAATCATAAAACATGATTCTCTGTAAAACACACTTTACAAAAACATCAGGAAAATTGTTTTCTATAAAACTCGTTTTTCAAGTTTCATGAGTTGTCAACTTTTGGCAAAACAAGTTCTATTAAATTCAAGCACAACTATTTCCGTAGAACTCAATCATTTTGAGTTTTATTGTAAACTTATTTTAGCAAAACCTTTTGATGAAACAGCTCTTACTAGTGATTCTTAGGTCCTAGAGTAAGTCTTGTAAGTCAGGGTTCGCCAAACCAAGACCAGAGAAGGAACCTGGTAGTGATTGGTTTGACACAATATAGGTTCATACCATGCCATTCTGGAGCGTACCGACATAGGGAATGCTGGAGAGGAGGGGATAAGGAGAAGGAAATAAAGGATAAGAGAGAGAGGGGGAGAGACAAAGGGAGAGAGAAAGAGAGAGAGGGAGAGGGAGGTGGAGAGAGGGAGAGAGGTCGAGAGGGAGAGAGGACTCGAAAAAGTCCTTATCAACAAGGAGTTGCCCCTTTTTTGTATCGAAACAAGGGATGCCCTGATTTTTTTTTTAAATTTCCAATTGAAATTGATAAACAATTTGCCAATTTTCTTCTAAGCGAACTTGGTAAACCATTTGCCGATTTGAATTTGAAATTTACAAAAAAAAAAAAATAAAGCTTCCCCCATTTTGAAACAAAACAAGGGCAAACCCTTATTTCAGCAGGGGGAGAAAGAGAGGGAGGGAAAGGAACAGGAAAGATGGATGGGAGAGAGAGGAAGGGGAGAGAGGGGGAATGATGTAGCACCAAGAAACTCAAGATAGCAAATAGAAATGGAAAATAAAATGAAAGGAAAACAAAGAAATCAAGAGAAAGAAAAACAACCAAAGGAAACTAAAGAAATCAAGAGAAAGAAAAACAACCTACTTTAGAATTTTCGATTTGTCATTCATTCCAAGCTGCCCCTTTAATACAATAGTGAAAATCATATCTCTCAATATGGAAATAAGATAAAATCTCTCAAATAAGATGGAAATAAGATAAAATCTTTCTAAGATGGAAACAAGATTTTCTCAATATGAAAACAAGATAAAATCTTTCAAATAAAATGAAAACAAGATAAAATCTTTTTAAGATGGAAACAAGATTTTTTCTCAATGTGGAAATGAGATAAAATCTGTCAAATAAGATGAAAACAAGATAAAATCTCTCTAAAATGGAAACAAGATAAAATCTCTTAAAAATCTCTCAATTATTCAAAATCCCACGATTCTTAAATTACGACGTCTATGCCTAAAATAAGTGCTGAATTCCTGATTCTCACATTTTCTCCTGGCTGGAAAGAATTCATCTTTAGCAAGGAATTGCAGTAGGCCTTTAGGAGATCTGGATCAATGTGGTGTAACTCATCCTCGTGAACCTAAGTAGCATCTGATCTGGCCGGTCCCACCACTTAACCAAAAACCTTTGAAATCCATCATGAGCAGAAGAAACAATCTCATCAGTGATAATGTGCTCAATGTGGTCCGATGACGATGACGGAAGTGGAGAAAGAACTGGAACTGACATTGAAGATGAAGTAGTGCAACCAGTAGGAACACCTGCATGCACAATAGGAGGCTCGAATGTGCCCCGATAAGAAAACAAGCCCGCAATATTGAAAACTAGACTAAATTTCAAATCAGAAGATAATTCTAAATAAAAAGCATTAGGTCCAAGTTTGTGAAGGATACGAAAGGAACCAATAGCTCGAGCATGCAATTTCTTAAATGAATGTTTGGAATAACGTTCTGGACGAATACGAGCCATCACATAGTCACCCTCATTAAACTCTATATAGCCATCACAGCCACAATGCTCACCATAGGAATGTATCTTCCACAAATTTGTGGCTATGTGATGACTATATTTCATGTATCTTCCAATTAATCTTGATAGCAATCCTTCATAGGATTGGATTAGTTTGCTTTTGGAATGCCATGAAGCATAGATCGACAATGTGATATGAAAAGAAATATCAGCATCAAGAAGAAAAAGATGATGTCAGACAATGCTTCCATACATAATAGATGTTGCTGCATCATAAGATCCTAATTGCCATGGTTTTGTAACATCATCAAGAATGAAGAAAGACCTCTGTAAAATACTCCAATCACTTTTATTTTGTGACTTCTTTGCTCCCACAAGGATCAAGGGGATTTATAGAGACCAATGATCACTGAATTATGCCAAATATAGCTGTTCGAGGCATAACGAACCATATCGATTGGTCACCATTACAATTGGGTCATACTATTCAATCCATTATATATACATATATATATACACACATACATATGAAACCAATGATCTCTCTCTGTCTCAAAGCTTCTCTGTAGCTCTCCCTCTCTCAATTATTCTCTCCCAGCAATCTCTCTCTCAACAATCTATGTTAATTGACGCTGACAACAATGCCCTATCAATCGATCAATGGTTTGGATGATATCTCCCTCAAACGACGCTGATGCCAATGCCTCTCCCTCGACACACCTCTCTCTCTACCTTCCTCGTCTTCCCCCTCTTCCCCTCTCCCTCTTCCTCTCCTTCATCTTCCCTCACCCTGTTTCTGCTCTTAGGTGTTGATCCAAGGATCGATTTTGATACGTACAAAACGTTTGAGTATGATACTAATAATTATGTATTCTTAAAGTAGTTAATTTATTTTATACTGAGCACAATGAACTTAAACGTTTAAAGAAGCATGGAGAAGCTTAGAAGAACAAATCCTAAAATTTGAGATGTATTTAAAGTATTTTGAAAGCCTTTAAAGTGGAATCGACCTCAAGTTAAATACGAATCGACCCTTAATCAACCGAGTCAACTCTCTCAGGAAAGACAGAAAACTAGATTTTTCAAACAAGTTCTTGAGTCGACTCCTTATTTCGAGTCGACTCCAAGTCTACACAAGTCAACTCCAATTCTACATGTTGGGTTTAAAATACACCCCAGCCGAAGTTCGTACCAGGAGTGACCCTCCCGGGACTCTGCCGGCGTCCGACCTTGGACGACATCTTTCCGAACCTCTCCGACGGTCGAGCTTCCGCAATATTCCCAGATTCCCCCGACGGACGAACTCCTGCCGCATCTCCCGGGCTTCCCCAACGATAAGCTTCTTCGGTTGTCCATCGGGCTGCTCCAAGTACTCACAGGATTCTACCATCGGCCGATCTCCTACAAGGGTCAACCGTTCTCCGGACCCCTTCCGGATCTTTTCCGACAGAATTCGATCGACTCCAATCCGAATTTCTTCCAGAACTACGTCAGTTCGCCAGTGGCCGAACTTTCCCAACAGTAGATCTCCACGACGGACAGGCTCCATTCAAGTTTCTACGACGGTCGACCGCCTTCTGGGTTTCATCTGGGCTCCTACGGGAGCCGGACTCCTTCCCCAAACTCCTACTGCAGGCAGACTTCGTCCGAGCTCCTACGGGAGTCGGACTTCAGGCCTGAGCTCCCATTGCAAATAGACCTCATCCGAATTCTTACAAGGGCCGGACTCCGAGCCCCTGCTACAAGCGATCTACACCGAGCTTCTGCTACAAGCGATCTACACCGAACTACTACTACAAGTGGTCTACTTCAAATTTCTACTACGAGCGGTCCGCGCCGGATTTCTACTGTAAACCTCCACCCGAGCTTCCCTTGTGAACGAATTCCTTCCGAACTTCTATTGCAGGTAGGCTTCGACCGAGCTTCCTCAACAAATGATCCCCATCCGGACTTCTACGGGAACCAGAAAGCCCCTGGCCGAGCTTCTACAGCAGATGACCTTCACCTGCAGTACTAGCGCCCAAGGCACCTAACGGTAGAAAGCTCGCCAGCAACATCCGAGCTCCTTTCAGACGGAGAGCTACCCCTCTCCACCAGACACCCCAACCGAACTTCGGCTGACAGGCCTGGACTCCCTCGCAGGCCACAGTAATGGCCGCAACTCTGCTCCACTTCCTATAACGGATCCCACGCGGCTCCATCATGCTCTGGCAAGTCACGACAACGGATATCGCTCCACTCTCCACAGCAGGCTCCACGTGGCAGGCCACGGCGATGGCCACGACTCCACTCCACTACTCTCTGTAACAAACTCCTCATAGCCCCGAACGGCCCACTACTGGGCGGTTACAGACATCGCTGTCAATCTGTTACGCCCTCCGCCTATACAAAGGGACCCCCAGATATGTTATTCTCTAAGCTCTAATCTCTATCTAAAAACTCTGCTAAAATTTTCATTCGAGCACTCCATTCTTGTTGAGGCAGAGAACTGACTTGAGCGTCGGAGGATCTTGCCGGAGCACCCCCACCTCCGGTTTAGACTTTCTTTGTAGGTCCCGACGGCGACCGCGACTCCCTCGACTCCAGCTTCTCCGACGCCAGTGGATTTTTGCACCAACAGGATTGGCGCTAGAGGAAGGGTGTGTGTCTTCGCAGTACCCTTGTTCTTAAAGGAGCGCTCAACGGGACCATCTCCGGTCATCTTCTCCGACATCTCCTCCTTCGGTTGCCTGCCTGATCTCCACCTGATGCCTCCCCGAAAGACATCCACCAGGTGGTCAATGGCTTCTGCGGCCAGATCTCAGCGAGCTCCGCAAGCCCCAACTTCATCTCCGGTTTCTCCGACTCCTCCGGCGACGGCAGTCGGTATGGAACAGTTTGACCTGCTGGTTCAACAGGTCAGAGACCTCACCGAAGTAGTGCAGGCCATGCGCAGCAGCCGCAGGCATCGGTGCGGCTGGAAAGAGCGTCGCCGGAGTTCCAGAATCCGACGACCGGGCGGGCCACATGGGCCAACCGCTCTGTCTTTCCTAGAAAAGAAAAACATAAAGTGGAGAGTCCTCCATCCGATCATGATTCAACCCCCGGAGAGTTCCTGCCTCCACTCCACCAGAAGACCCTCGAGGCCCGCAATCAAGAGGACTTCCTGGATCAGAGATTCCAAGAGATGAACCGACGGATCGAAGAGCTCCGCCGCGCTCCCACTGCTTACGGTGAGGACATCTGCACTGACCCTCCTTTCTCTCAAATGATCATGCAGGAACCAATCCCGTCGAACTTCAAGCTCCCCCAATTCGAGAGCTACGACGGGACCTCGGACCCGGTCGACCATCTGGAGGCCTTCCGGACCATGATGCTGCTCCATGACGCACCAGACGCCATCTTGTGTCGAGCTTTCCCATCTACCTTGAAGGGAGCAGTCAGGAATTGGTACTCGGCACTGAAATCGGATACAATCTTCTCCTTTGACCAAATGAGTCACCAGTTCGTGGCTCACTTCGTCAGCAGCCGGCATCCTCGGCGAGGTTCGAAGTCCCTCATCAACATCAAGCAAAAGGAGGGAGAATCCATCCGAGCTTACGTCAACCGCTTCAACGCCGCCGCCCTGGAGGTCCGAAACCTGGACCAATCGGTTGCAATGGCCGCCTTAAAGAGCGGCCTTCAAAAGAATGACCTCATCTTCTCCCTGGAAAAGAAATATCCCAGAGACTTTGCCGATCTGCTGGCTCGGCCCGAAGGATATGCCCGAGCGGAGGAAGCCTTCAAACTGAAGGACGAGGAAGCCGCGAAGGAGCGGCAGGCGGGCGACTCCGGCAAGCCCGCAGTTGAAAGAGGGCCGAGTGAAGCCCGACCACATTCTCGGACTCCTCCCGGGCACAAGCGCGCCCAGACTCCTCCCCGAGCACGCAGGCAGAGAAGCCCAGACCGTAGGGTTCGGCGGGGCTCTCCCCCAGGAAGATTCCGCAGCTATGCCCCCCTCAACGCATCGAAAATCCAGATGCTGATGGAGGTCAGAGAGCAGCTCCCAAGGCCAGAAAGGATGCGCACACACCCCGAGAAGCGCAATCCTAACAAATTCTGCCTCTACCATCGTGACCACGGTCACGACACAGAGATGCATTCAACTCCGAGACGAGATCGAGGAGCTCATCAGACGAGATCGGCTCGACAGGTTCATTCGATGCCGACCTGAGGGTAGAGAGGATCGGCCAAGGGCCCTGCCACAACCTGAGCCGTCGAGGAGGGAAGAGCAGCCCGGAGATCGGCCTCCAATTGAGATCATCAACTCCATCTCTGGGGGACCTCGACGGGGAGCAGACCTTCGACGATCATGGGATTTGAAAAACCTGTAAATGTATTACTAACAACTTTGCTTTAAATCAAGATTCCTTTCAGATTTGCATATCTTTCCCTTTTGCTGCATGGACTCATAACGACAGGGAATAACCCCTTCAGACAATGAAAACAAAGCCATGTTAGGAACAAAGGAGAACCTTGTCCTAACATGGGCAAAGTTGAAAGTCCGGTTAATTTAAGACCGGACGGGGGGAGAGGCCCATATAACGGCCCTTATGTGCCCCCATAGCCCTGTTAGGGACAGGAGGAGAAAATCGCCCTAACATGAGCAAAGTTGAAAGTCCGGTTATTTTAAGACCGGACGGGGGGAGAGGCCCATATAACGGCCCTTATGTGCCCCCATAGCCCTGTTAGGGACAGGAGGAGAACCTCACCCTAACATGAGCAAAGTTGAAAGTCCGATTATTTTAAGACCGGACGGAGGGAGAGGCCCATATAACGGCCTTTATGTGCCCCCATAGCCCTGTTAGGGACAGGAGGAGAACCTCACCCTAACATGAGCAAAGTTGAAAGTCCAGTTATTTTAAGACCGGACGGGGGGAGAGGCCCATATAACGGCCCTTATGTGCCCCCATGGCCCTGTTAGGGACAGGAGGAGAACCTCACCCTAACATGAGCAAAGTCGAAGGTCCGGTTCTCCTTAGATCGGATGAGGGGAGAGGCCCTACAACGCCCTTATGCGCCCCCACAGCCCTGTTAGGGACAGGAGGAGAACCTCGCCCTAACATGAGCAAAGTCGAAGGCCCGGTTCTCCTTAGACCGAATGGGGGGAGAGGTCCTGCAACGCCTATATGTGCCCCCACAGCCCTGTTAGGGACAGGAGGAGAACCTCACCCTAACATGAGCAAAGTCGAAGGCCCGATTCTCCTTAGACCGGATGAGAGGAGAGGCCCTGCAACGCCCATATGTGCCCCCACGGCCATGTTAGGGACAGGAGAAGAACCTCGCCCTAACATGAGCAAAGTCGAAGGTCCGGTTACTTTTAGACCGAATGGGGGGAGAGGCCCTGCAACGCCCATATGTGCCCCCATAGCCCTGTTAGGAACAGGAGGAGAACCTCGTCCTAACCTGAGCTGAACTCGACCACATCAGGAATAGGAGGAGAACCTCGTCCTGACGCCAACTAAGATCCGATCATTCAAGACCAGATAAGAAAAAGAAAACCTTCTCGATGGCCCCTCCGCACTCCCGCGACCCCGCTAAGAGCAGAGGAAAAACCCTCACTCGAGAAAAGAAAAAGAAAAAGGGAGAAGTTAAAAAGGAAAGCGACGAACTACACCAGCGACAAATGAAAAACAAATTACGTCAAAGATACAGGGGATCTCGTCTCAGCGAGGACGGAGATTCTTATCAAAAATCCCCAGTCTCCAAGAGGGCTCTCAACACAGACCAAGGATAAGACGGCTTCCTCAAGGCGACGAGAAGTTCGGACCCCCGAGCTCAAATTCCCAAAGGAAGCGTCAAACTCGAGTGATCCCGGACAAATCTGCGGCCATAAACAAAAGGGACAGGTTAATGCGACGACGATTGGGTACCTTCGAATGACATCGATATCGAGCAAGGCAAAAACCGAAAGAAGTTCGGCAAACGACAACTCAACACATGAGTAGAAGAGGTAATGAAAAATTTTCTCTTCATTTTATTAACTAAGTATGCATTACAAAGCCCTTAAGGCTGGAAAAGAAAGATGACAAAAAAAGCAAGCCAATGCGGCGACTGACCAAGAATCTTCAGACAACATCGACATCGAACGAGACAAAAAAAAATATAAATAAATAAATAAAAGAAGTTCGACGGACGACAATTTGATGCAAAGTGCGGACAAGGTAACAAAAAATCTCCTTTTCATTTTCAATTAACAAGATATACATTACAAAGCCCTGAAGGCCAAGAAAAGAACAATACTACAAGACCTGAAAGGAATACATTAGAGACCGCTTCAAGCTTTCAGCTCTCCTTCCAGTTCCATCTTTCTCAGCAGTATTTTCCAGTACGCATGATGAACCCGTCGACTCTCACCCTCCGCCTCGTTCCGCCCCATTGCCGAAACCCTAACCCTAAGGAGAAAAGGGGGGATAGAACTCAAGGGGCGGCGGCGGCGATGGCAGCGGCAACGACGACCTGCATCAAGAAGAACTGAAAGTACCCCGGAGGCCGCAGTAACGCCAGAGGCATGCACCACCACCATGTTCTCTCCGACAATTACCATCCTAGATACTTCGACGAGGTCGGCATGCGCAACTTCCACCGCCTCCGCAACAAGTTCTACTGTTCCGCCGTCAGCACCGACCGCCTCTGGTCCCTCGACCCCGACGACGTCAAGAAGTCCGCCACAGTTTATGACGGCAACTCTACCCCCTTGACCGGTGTCGCTTCGTTCAACTACTTCAAAATTCTCAAGCGGGACGCACTCATCGGCCAGTTCCGTTATTAAATCCCTGTTGTTAAAGAAATTTTCCCTCGAGTCCCCTTCGAAGCTGTGGGAGCCCTCAGTGGCAGCTCGACGGCCGCTAAACTTGCGGGCCACTGTTTCCCTTCTCCTCCTCCTCTCAATCCGTAGCATCCCCTTGAGACGGACCTCCAGGGCAGAAGCCCCAACGGGAGAACTCCTCGAAAGGGCTCAGAGGACTGAAGGCTCGGCGTTCTAAGGGACGTCTACGGCGAGGGCCGCCCGGGCAACTCCTACGTCTGTGCCTGTAACAAGAGAAAAGAAAGAAGGAAATCCCGAAAGGTCGGGAAAGATTGCGAATAAACCCTCGGAAGCTGAACAAACAAAGCAAGAAGAGGAAGGAACGACAGCAATGACAAGAGAAGCTTCGGACCAACCTAGATTGGCCCAACGTAGGCGGGGAGACGACGGAGTTGACGCAAAGAACGCTTAGGGTCGAAAAGGCGCCGATGGGCGGCAGAGCTCTCAGATGGAAGAAAGACGCCGACTGGACTCTCAGGCGAAGTGAAGTCCCTGGAGGGAAGGAGTGGGTTTAAATAGGCAACAGGGCCTGGCATAGTCATGACGGCGGATATCCCTAGGCCGACCGATGCCCGCCACGTGTCCCACTCACTGTGGCATACGGTTGACTGCTGGCGGGGCCATTATAGCGTGGCACTTGGGACTGCGCTCCAGCGGGAATTTCGAAGAGTCTCTTCGGATCGCCTCGATTTGAAAAGACTCCGGCATGCGCGCATTAAATGTCAGGATATCTGAGGGCGGTCGCACGTAGAATTCAAGGGGGCAACTTCGGCTGTAAAAATTTCTCTATACTTCATTCGAAACTTGAACTCGGAAGTAGGGGGACTGGTGTTGGGTATAAAATATCCCCCAGCCGAAGTTCGTACCAGGAGTGACCCTCCCGAGACTCTGCCGGCGTCCGACCTTGGGCGACATCTTTCCGAACCTCTCCGACGGTCGAGCTTCCGCAATATTCCCAGGTTCCCCCGACGGACGAACTCCTACCGCATCTCCCGGGCTTCCCCAGCGATAAGCTTCTTCGGTTGTCCATCGGGCTGCTCCAAGTACTCACTGGATTCTACCATCGGCCGATCTCCTACAAGGGTCAACCATTCTCCGAACCCCTTCCGGATCTTTTTCGACAGGATTCGATCGACTCCAATCCGAATTTCTTCCAGAACCACGTCAGTTCGCCAGTGGCCGAACTTTCCCAACAGCAGATCTCCACGACGGACGGGCTTCATCCAAGTTTCTACGACGGTCGACCGCCTTCTGGGTTTCATCCGGGCTTCTACGGGAGCCGGACTCCTTCCCCAAACTCCTACTGCAGGCAGACTTCGTCCGAGCTCCTACGGGAGTCGGACTTCAGCCCTGAGCTCCCATTGCAGATAGACCTTATCCGAATTCTTACAAGGGCCGGACTCCGAGCCCCCACTACAAGCGATCTACGCCGAGCTTCTGCTACAAGCGATCTACGACGAGCTTCTGCTACAAACGGTCTACTTCAAATTTCTACTACGAGCGGTCCGCGCCGGATTTCTACTGTAAGCCTCCATCCGAGCTTCCCTTGTGAATGAATTCCTTTCGAACTTCTATTGCAGGCAGGCTTCGGCCGAACTTCCTCAACAAATGATCCCCATCCGGACTTCTACGGGAACCAGAAAGCCCCTGGCCGAGCTTCTACAGCATATGACCTTCGCCTGCAGTACTAGCGCCCAAGGCACCCAACGGTAGAAAGCTCGCCAGCAACATCCGAGCTCCTCTCAGACGGAGAGCTACCCCTCTCCACTGGACACCCCAACCGAACTTCGACTGACAGGCCTGGACTCCCTGACAGGCCACAGTAATGGCCGTGACTCTGCTCCACTTCCTATAACGGATCCCACGCGGCTCCATCATGCTCTGGCAAGTCACGACAATGGATATCGCTCCACTCTTCACAGCAGGCTCCACGTGGCAGGCCACGGCGATGGCCATGACTCCACTCCACTACTCTTTGTAACAAACTCCTCATGGTCCCGAACGGCCCACTACCGGACGGTTACAGACGTCGCTGTCAATCTATTACGCCCTCCGCCTATAAAAAGGGATCCCAGATATGTTATTCTCTAAGCTCTAATCTCTATCTAAAAACTCTGCTAAAATTTCCGTTCGAGCACTCCATTCTTGTTGAGGTAGAGAACTGATTTGAGCGTCGGAGGGTCTTGTCAGAGTACCCCCACCTCCGATTTAGACTTTCTTTGCAGGTCCCGACGGCAACCGCGACTCCCTCGACTCCAGCTTCTCTGACGTCGGTAGATTTTTGCACCAACACTATACAAGTCAATCCCTACTTAATTTGAGTTGACTCGACTGCGATTGACAGCCTAATGACTAGTTTTTCTGCAAACTTCCAATGGCCAATTTGACTTCTCCAATGGCTAGAATACTTTCTCTAACCAAATTTAAGTGTATTTAAGATCTGAAATCAATTGAGAAAGTGATCTAAGAGTGAAAAATAAAGAAAAAATAAAGGAATGAATGCTTAGAGCCCAAAAAGCTATCTTCCAAGAGTGCATTCAATTCTTTGAACAAAAATAAAGGATTCAAGAGCATTTATTGGGTGAGCTACCTTAAGTACATCTACAATAATGTTCAAAGAAGTCTCTCGTTGATTGAAGAAAAAACCTTCAAGCTTCAACGAGCATACATCCTTAACTCAATCAAGCTTCAACGAGTTTTATTCTTCTTGTGCTCTTACTTGCTCTTTCTAATTTTCATTATATATTTTGTTTCTTTACAAGTTTCTTGGGATAGAAACTTGTGGGATAAGCTTGTCCAAGCTCATAATTGGATGTTGTATTGACTAAATCCAGTAATGACTTAGTTGAAAAAATTTTGATTGATTTCCGATGCAAAATGAACCAGGTTGGTTGTGAGCCTGATAAACAATCGATTGGATTGATTGAGTCCGATTAAAACAATCATACTGTAATCAAGAAGATTATAGTGAAATCTATAAGCAAAGAGACTTGAAAAGTGGATGTAGGTGCTGGATTTAGTACCGAATTACTATAAATTATTATATTTGTGTTGCTTATACTTGTTCTTGCTTTATGCATCGATTTATCGCTTATTTTGCTGTGCATATCTATTACATCCACTATACACTTAGTCTACTTTAATTGAGCACATACTTGTTTTAAGATTATAAAAATTTTTAAAAAATTTAATTCACCTCTCCTCTTAGGTTATTACATCTGAGCAACAATTGGTATCAGAACAAATATCCTTTTATCTTTTATAGACTTAGCTATCTAAAGTTCTAGATCAATGGCAATTCTTGAAATATCTTTTGATGGACACTCTCTTGTAAGACAACCTCTTTTTTGTGGATTTAATTATATTTATTGAAAAGCTAGAATGAAATTTTTTATTTAAACACAACACTAATTTATGGAATATTATAGTGTATGACCTACACACACCCGCTAAAATTATAAATGAAGTTCAAATTTTTAAACATAAAGATGAATGAAATAATAAAGAAAAAAATTAGCTCAATTGAACACAAATGCAATGAATATACTTTATTGTGCTCCTGATAAAAATCAATTCAATAGAATATATACATATACTTCTACTAAGGAAATTTGAGATACATTAGAATAATTTATGAAGATATTAATGAAATGAAAGAAACAAAAATTAGTATGTTAGCACATAAATATGAAATATTTAAAATAGAATCCTTTGAATCTATTTTTGGTATATTTTCAAGATTTACAAATATTATTAACAATTTGAATTTATTAAAAAAAATTATTCTAATACTGATCTTGTGAGAAAGATTCTTATATCTTCATCCAAATCTTAGGAAGCAAAATTAACAGCTATTCAAGAGGCAAAGAATCTAAATTAGTCATCTTTGAAAAAGCTCTTGAGTTCCCTCATAACTTATATGCAGACCATGATGGATCAAGAAAAAAAGGACCATAATAAGAAAAAGAAAATATTAACAATCAAGTCCTCAAATCAGAAAGATAACACAAAAATTGAAGAATCCAATGATGAAGACGAAGAATTATCATTAATCATCAAAAAATTCAAAACCATCCTAAGATGAAGAAGAAGCAAGAAAGAAGAAAGAAAGCTTTGGCTAAGAGGGAGCCAAGCAAGAAAAAGAAGGCAACTTGGAACGACAGCGAAGATTTTAGCTCCAATAAAGAAAATAAAAGATAAATAGCTTATGTTTTATGGCATAAGAGGATGAGGTATACTCCAAAAATCCTACTGATTTTACCTTTCGTGAATCACAAGATGCATTTTATGAATTGATAAATGATTTGAAAAAACTAAAACATAAAAACAAAGAATTTAAAAGAGAAATTCAGATTCTTAATGAAGAAAAAAAAATTGAAATGAAAAGAATGATTTAATAAAAAAAATATTAAGCTAAAAGAAAAAGTTAATAAACTAACACCTATAATTGATAAATTTACTTTGAGTTCTAAAAAATTATAAATGATTTTAAATAATCAAAGAGTTATTTTCAATAAGACTGGACTTGGATTTAATCCTTTAAGAAAACAGAAACTTTTGAAAAATATGCCAAAACTTTTGAAAATTCTTCAATAACTTGTTTCAAATACAATAGATTAAATCATAAAGCTTATGATTGCAATATCAAGAAAATATGACATACCATAAGAATTTCAAGGGGAACTATGCCTACTAACCTCAAAAGATCCAAGAAAACTAAATATCAAAATTGAAAAGATGATTGTTTTGCAAGTGTACGTAGCATCCCATACATTAAAGAGGAGATGGTACTTGGACAATGGATACTTGAGGTATATAATGGAAGATGAATCTCAATTTATCACTCTTGAAACTAAAAATGGAGAGGTAGTAACATTTGGTGATAATAGTAAAGAAAAAATCAACTGCACTAGCAATATTAGGATCACCCATTCTATATTTATTGAAAATACTATAGTTGTAGATAGTTTAAAATATAATTCAATCTAAATTAGAATAAAATGAATTCTTGAAAATGAATGAATTTATAAATAAATTAATTCAAATTGAAAGTACTTAACACTCTTACATATTGTAATGAATTGATTTTGATGAATCTCTTAGTAATACTTTATATGCTTTTTGTACTCAATGCTTGATACATGTAATACTATGATGCTTGCTGAAATTTATCAATATTATCCTTATATCGGATTTCTAAGGATAAAATTTCTAATATTTTTTTGAAACAAATATGCTCTTATACTTTGAAATATGTATTTCTATGTTTTGCTACTTTAAAATATCATGACTTAATTTGTAATAAAGAATGAGATAAATAGTAAGAAAGAGAAAAATAAAAAATTTATAAAGGGGAGCATTAATTGTAAAGATAAAGGGGGTACCAGAACAAAATAATTTTAGTATTGTATTACAAGAATACCAAACTAAAAGAGTGAAGATTATAAAATTCATTGGTATTCAGCTAACAACTATATCTTTTTGAACTTATAATGCATAATTAGTGTTTTCTTATATCAAGTCATACCTAAAATTTAAATTTGAAATTTGCTCAGATATACTGTAAAACTTGAAGCTTGCTATTTGATTGATACATTATGTGCTTTAATGCTTGCCACCAATTGCTATGATTTTTTCTTGATCATATTATAAATTAAATTAAAACTCTTATAGTTGATGTTTTCAGCTCCAATATAATTCATCTTGAATAACTATAATTTAAAGAAAAGGAGAAGAGAGTTAGCTAAGTATATTTATAGTGATTAAATCTAAAAATTTTTTTTAAGAAAATTAGCTTTGAACCCAAAGTGGTTTGATACATTAATTTTAAAATGATTAAACATTCTAAATTTGATCTTTCATGCTTATATTCTTAAACTCCTCAATTACTATGAAATTTGATTGGCATAAAGATGATTTGTTATAATTTTTTTGATGTACTCCGAATATTTAAATATAACTTTTTGATATTATCAAAAAGAGGGGAGGATAAGTTGAATATGTGCTTGAGCTAATCTGAGTATTTTATAATTTGCTCATAAAGTATGCTCTCAATGCATCTGTTGGGTATAAAATGCCCACAGCCGAAGTCCTCAGTGGAATCGACTACACGACAACTTCGCCCGGGCTCCTACGGGAGCCGGGCTCCGTCACCAAGAACTCCAACAACTTCAGCCGCAAGCAGACTCCGCCCGGACTCCTACGGGAGCCGGGCTCCGCCGCCGACATCGACTACAGGACAGCTCCACCCGGACTCCTACGGGAGCCGGGCTCCGTCCTCAGCGTCAACTGCTGGTAAGCCCCGTCCGGACTCCTACGGGAGCCGGACCTCGCCTCTAACCTTGACTGCAGGACAGCTCCATCCGGACTCCTACGGGAGCCGTGCTCCGTCCTCAGCGTCAACTGCTGGTAAGCCCCGTCCGGACTCCTACGGGAGCCGGACCTCGCCTCTAACCTTGACTGCAGGAAAACTTCGCCCGGACTCCTACGGGAGCCGAGCTTCGTCCTCGACTCCAAAGACTGCAAAGCAGACTCCGCTAGGACTCCTACGGGAGCCGGGCTCCGCCGCCGACATCGACTACAGGACAGCTCCGCCCGGACTCCTACGGGAGCCGGGCTCCGTCCTCAGCATCAACCGCTGGTAGGCCTCGTCCGGACTCCTACGGGAGCCGGACCTCCCCTCTGACTTTAATTGCAGGGAGACTTCGCCCGGACTCTTATGGGAGCCGGACTTCATCCTCGAAGCCAACAACTTCAGCCGCAAGCAGACTCCGCCCGGACTCCTACGGGAGCCAGGCTCCGCCGCCGACATCGACTACAGGACAGCTCCACCCGGACTCCTACGGGAGCCGGGCTCCGTCCTCAGCGTCAACTGCTGGTAAGCCCCGTCCGGACTCCTACGGGAGCCGGACTTCGCCTTTAACCTTGATTGCAGGAAGGCTTCGCCCGAACTCCTGTGAGAGCCGGGCCCCGTCCTCGATTCCAACAGCTGCAGACAGTCTTCGTCCGGATCTCTACGGTGGCCGGACTCTGACCACTGCCGAACTTCAGCCGACAGATCAGCACTCCCAGGCCGCAATCGCGGCCACGATCCTGCTACATTTCCTGCGGCGGATTCCGCACAGCTCCACCACTCCCTGACAGGCCGCAGTAACGATCGCAGCACTGCTCCACTCCCTATGGCGGATCCCGCGCGGCTCCATTACTACCTGACCAGCCACGATAAACGGCCACGATCCTGCTCCACCTCCTGCAACGGATACTGCGCGATTCTCCCATCCACTGGCAAGTCACGACGACAAACGCCGCCCCACTTCATGCGGCAGGCTCCACGTGGCACGCCCCAGCGATAGCCACGGGTCCGTTCCACTACGCTTCGCAGCAAACTCCGCCTGACCCCGGGCAGTCTACTGCCAGACGGTTACAAACGTCGCCATCGATCCATTACCTCCCCCGCCTATAAAAAGGGGGATCCAGATACGTTATTCTATAAGCTCATTTCTTATCTCAAAAACTCTGCTAAATTCTCCGTTCGAGCCCTCCATTCTTGTTGAGGCAAAGAACTGACTTGAGCGTCGGAGGGTCTTGCCGGAGCAACCCCACCTCCGGTTTAGACTTCCTTTGCAGGTCCCGGCGGCGACCGCGGCTTCTCCAACTCCAGCTTCTCCGGCGCAAGCAGATTTTCGTACCAACAGGATTGGCGCTAGAGAAAGGACAAGGAACCTTCGCAGTACCCTTGTTCTTAAAGGAGTGTTCAACGGAGCCGCCTCCGATCGTCTCTCCGACACCCACTCCTAATTTTCCCCCGCGAGATCCACGCTCGATGCCTCCACGCAAGGCGTCCACACGACGGTCCACGGCCTCCGCGGCCAGATCTCAGGCTCCGGCCTCCCCTCCTGTTTCCCAGCCTCCTCCTCCTCCGGCGGCGGCGGTCGGCGCGGAGCAATTTGACTTGCTGGCACAGCAGGTCAGAGGCCTCATCGAAACTGTGCAAGCAATGCAGCAGCAGCAACCGCAGGCGTCGGCGCACCCAGAAAGGGCATCTCCGGAATGTCAGAACCCGGCGGCGGGGCGGGCCACCTGGGCCAGCCGCCCCGTCCATCCCGAGAAAACAAATCCGAGGGTAGAGAGCCCTCAATCGGACCACGACTCCACCCCTGGAAGATCCCTGCCCCCGCTCTGCCAGAGGACCCTCGAGACTCGAAGTCGAGAGGATTTCCTGGATCGGAGGCTCCAGGAGATGAACCGGCAGATTGAAGAACTCCGCCACGCGCCCCCCGCTCATGGTGAGGATATTTGTACTGACCCTCCCTTCTCTCAAATGATCATGCAGGAACCGATCCCGCCAAACTTCAAGCTTCCCCAGTTCGAAAGCTACGACGGGACTTCGGATCCGATTGATCATCTGGAGGCCTTCCGGACGATGATGCTGCTTCACGGCGCTCCTGACGCCATCTTATGCTGGGCTTTCCCGTCTACTTTGAAGGGAGCAGCGAAAAACTGGTACTCGGCTTTGAAGCCGGGTACCATCTTTTCCTTCGATCAAATGAGCCACCAATTTGTGGCCCATTTTGTCAGCAGCCGGCGCCCCCGGAAGGATTCGGAGTCCCTCATCAACATCAAGCAGAGGAAAGGGGAGTCCATACGGGCCTACGTCAACCGCTTTAACATCGCGGCGTTGGAGGTCCGGAACTTGGACCAATCAGTTGCCATGGCCGCCCTGAAAGGTGGCCTTCAGAAGAATGATCTTTTGTTCTCCCTGGAGAAGAAGTACCCCAGGGATTTTGCCGATTTACTAGCTCGGGCTGAAGGATACGCCCAAGCGGAAGAAGCCTTCAAAATGAAGGACGAAGAGACAGCAAGGGAGCGTCAAGCGGGAGATTCGAGTAAGCCCGCAGTTGAGAAAAGGCCAAAGAAAGCCCGGCCGCGCTCCCGATCCCCTCCTGGACATAAGCGCGCCCATACTCCACCCCGGGCACGCAGGCAGAGAAGCCCGGACCGCGGGGTTCGGCGGGGCTCCCCACCAGGGAGATTTCGCAACTACGCCCCCCTCAACGCCTCGAAGGCCCAGGTATTAATGGAGGTCAGGGAGCAGCTCCCTAGACCAGAGAGGATGCGCACACACCCCGGGAAGCGCAACCCCAACAAGTTCTACCTCTACCACCACGACCACGGCCACGACACGGAGGAATGCATCCAGCTCCAGGACGAGATCGAGGAGCTCATTCGGCGAGGTCGACTCGACAGATTCATCCGCCGCAGGCCTGAGGGTAGAGGAGACCGGCCAAGAGCCCTCCCACAGCCTGAACCGCAGAGAAGGGAGGAGCAACCCGGGGACCGACCTCCCATCGGGACCATTGACTCCATCACCGGAGGGCCTCAAGGAGGAGCGGGAAAACTGTAAATGTATCACTTACGATTTCACCTTGAATCTACTTTCCTTTCTACCTAACGTGCCCTTCCCACCTGGCGTGGATTTATTATGACTGGATATGATCCCTCCAAAAGCGAAGCCATGTCAGGAACAGGAGGAGAACCTCGTCCTGACATGAGCAAAGTCAAAGGCCCGGTTCTCTTAGACCGGATGGGGGGAGAGGCCTTACAACGCCCTAATGTGCCCCCACAGCCATGTCAGGAACAGGAGGAGAACCTCGTCCTGATATGAGCAAAGTCAAAGGCCCGGTTCTTTTAGACCGGATGGGGGGAGAGGCCTTACAACGCCCTAATGTGCCCCCACAGCCATGTCAGGAACAGGAGGAGAACCTCGTCCTGACATGAGCAAAGTCAAAGGCCCGGTTCTTTTAGACCGGATGGGGGGAGAGGCCTTACAACGCCCTAATGTGCCCCCACAGCCATGTCGGAAACAGGAGGAGAACCTCGTCCTGACATGAGCAAAGTCAAAGGCCCGATTCTTTTAGACCGGATGGGGGGAGAGGCCTTACAACGCCCTAATGTGCCCCCACAGCCATGTCAGGAACAGGAGGAGAACCTTGTCCTGACATGAGCAAAGTCGAAGGCCCGGTTCTTTTAGACCGGATGGGGGGAGAGGCCTTACAGTGCCCTAACGCGCCCCCATAACCAGGCTGGTAACGAGGGGAGAACCTCATACCGGCTCGAGCAAAATGGAAGGCCCGGACTCCTACGGGAGCCGGGTTCCGCCCGCGAGGAAGACTTCACCCGGACTCCTACGGGAGCCGGGTTCCGCCCGCGAGGAAGACTTCACCCGGACTCCTACGGGAGCCGGGTTCCGCCTACAAGGAAGACTTCACCCGAACTCCCACGGGAGCCGGGTTCCGCCCGCGAGGAAGACTTCACCCGGACTCCCACGGGAGCCGGGTTCCGCCCGCGAGGAAGACTTCACCCGGACTCCTACGAGAGCCGGGTTCCGCCCGCGAGGAAGACTTCATCCGGGCTCCTACGGCAGCCGGGTCCCGCCTACAAGGAAGACTTCAGCCGGGCTCCTACGAGAGTCGGACTCCATCCACGACTTCTGCAGCAAGGGTTAATGGTGGCGAAACCTGGCCGGCTAACAAGATCAGATGAAAGGAAAAAGCCCCCTCCCAACGATGTCAACATCAGGCAAGACAGATGGCAAGAAAGGTTCGGCAGACAGCGATATTAGTGCAGCGCGCGGATGAGGTAACACAAAAATGCTCTTTTTATTTCATTTTCGATATACACACTACAAAGCCAGGAAGGCCAAGGAAAGGAGGGCAAAACGACAAAAAGGAAGTAACTACATGATAAGACAGAAAGGCAAAAAGAGCCCTAAGGAGGCCTTGCTCCCTCCGACCTAGAGTTATCTATTCCGTCCCTCAACCAGGACTACCTCAGATTCTCTATTTCTCCTTCTAGCTCTTCCCTCTTCCGCAGCGCGTCCTGGAGCGCCCGACGAAGTTGCTGGCTCTCAACCTCCGCTTCTCGACACCTCTTCCTCAAAACTTCGAACTCCGCCTCCGCGTCTGCGACGGCCCGCCGCTCAAGCGCCAGTTGGATCTTCAGTTGTTGCAGCTCAGCTGTCTTCTCCCCGAGGGAGACAGAAATCCCTTCAACAGTGCCTCTCAAGGCTTGGAGCTCTTCAGAATCTTGGGCGGAAGTAAGCTGCGCCCTGTTAGCCAGCTGCCTCTGGAGACGAACGACTTCGTCGGCCGCCGTCCGGAATCTCCATTTATACTCTTCCACCTGCCGGCGCCAGCTGGCCCGCTACACGTCGTGACTCATCTCGGCATCTTGGAGCTGCTTCTGAAGGTCGGAGACCTTCTGCGACCACTTCTGTTCATCATCGACCCGGGCCAAGAGCCGGGATGAATTTCCTTCCAGCTGGCCAATCTTCCTCTTCGCAGCTGACAGTTCCACCTTAAGGGCGCTGATCCTGGCCTCTTGAGCCCAAATACGGTCGCTGGTGCTCTTCTTGCACTCCTCGAGTTCATTTGCGAAGTTCGCCTTCCTCCGGCTGTAATCCATGATCGCCTTCACATGGAGACTCCGAAAGTGGGCGGCCTCAGCGGCGGCTTCGGAATGGCCTTCTCTCGATTTGCGGAGGTCGCCTTCCGTCTTCTTCAACTTCTTCGTCAGGTGAAGGACCTCCTTTTTCAATCGCTGGATTGTCGATTTCAGCGGGACCCCCAGGGGCAAGGGGAGTGCTTCCGCAGGGCACTGCCATCGGAAGGCAAAAGCATCAGGGAACGACTCATTGCAAGGAGAAAAGCAGAAAGGAGGAGGGGGAAGGAGAAGCCATCCACAACTAGAAATTCGACTTTATTGATTGAATAATTGTGAAGACAAACAGAAAGAAAATATTGCGACAAAATAAGGGCACAAGATCAGAGGTCTCAGACCTCAGGAGCGGGAGGTGGAGAACCCGGCGCGGGGGGTGCGACCGCAGTGGCGGCAGACGAGGGGCCGACCTCGTCTTCGGACTCCTCAAGGAAGCCGAGGTCGAGCTCGGGGAATTTACTGGCCACCTTCTCTTGGCAGAGCTCGAACCCCTTGGTGAACGCCTCCTGGCCGAACTGGACATTTAGGTCCCTCATCTCCGTGGAGGCCTTGAATTCCTCCACCGCAAGGGCCCTGGCCTCCGAGACCAGGACCGGAGTTTGCTCGACCAAATGGGCGACCTCGACCTCCGCCTTCCTCGCCGACTCCTCCAAGATCTGCCTCTCCTCCTCCCGGGCTTGCTTCTCTCTTTCCAGGACCTCCTGGAGGGCGGCTACTTCAGCCGACTTCGCTTGGAGGCGGACAACCTCGGCTTGGCAGCGTTCCTCCGCCTGGAGGATGTCCCTCCTCATGCGGCTCACCGCCTCGATGTAGGCGAAGAGCTGGTGCCCAATCTGCAAGAACGGATAGAGAATTACGACAGAGGCCGAGTGACCGTGTAAATAAAGATCCGTTTACCTCGAGGAAGGACCCCAAAGAGTCCCAAGCCCGCTGCTCAGGATCGGCGCGGTCGATCCTCCCCACGACGTCGGAAAGGATGCAGCCGTCGATCAACCGCCTGATCAAGTCCCTGTCGTTGAAGGGATTCTCCGATCCCTCCTCGGAGCAGACGGACTCGTCTACAGCGGCTCGGTGGCTACTCGCCCTGCGAGCCACCGATTTCCTCCTCCTCCCTACGGCGGGCGCCTCCGTGGAGCGAACCCCCGGAGCGGGGGCCCCAATCGGCGGGCTCCTCGAGGAGGCCCGGGGAGCCACTGGCTCGGCATCTGAGGGAATGTCGATGGCCGGGGCCGCCTGGACGGGCGCAGCCAAGCTTGTCTCCTCCGCCCTGGCCCTCTTCGCCGATCCGGAGGCCGCCGCGCCCTTTCTCTTCTGAGCTCTCATGCCCCTGGCGAGCATCCGCGTTGCTTCGGCGTCCATTGCTAAAAAAAAAAAAAAAGAAAGAAAAAGAAGAGAGTGGGAAGGAAAAAGAAGTAAAGAGAAGAAGAAGAGGAAGGCAAGAAAAGAAAAGATAAGATGAATACTCGCTGGATCCTAGGGGCTCAGGCCGATGTTGAAAAGAAGCTGCTCCCTCAGAAGATTAGGAAGGGAAGGAGCGGGATAAGTTAGAAGCTTCTGGGCGGCCTAGAGGTCGTCCTCCCCCAGGCTGGGAGCCCGACGGACGGAATCCCTCAGAGAACCCCAAGGGGGCAGGCCCAGTTCCAGGGTCGGGCAGTGGACGAAGAGGTATTTCCCCTTCCAATTGTGAATCGAAGAAGGGGCGCCTTTCAGCAACCCCTTCTTACCAAACTGGGGGGAGAAGTACCACCAGTCCTTCGCCGAAGGATGGCGTTTGAAGGTATAAAAATGCCTAAACAAGGAGAGAGACGGCTGAACCTCGACTACGTGGCAGAGGGAGAGAAACCCTATCAAAAACCTAAAGGAATTCGGGGCCACGGAAGCGAGAGAGATATCCAAGAAGCGGAAGAAGGCAGCGACAAAGGAAGGAAGCGGAAGCCGGAGTCCGGCACGGAACGCTTCCTGATACAAACAAAAGCGACCGGGAGGAGGGGTGCTGGCCCGGTCAGAGGGGCCAGGTAGCTCCAGGTCGTACTCCGGAGGAACCCCATACTGAACCCTTATCAGAAGGAGTTCCTCCGAAGTCGAGGAACATGGAATAACGCCCGGTGCGAAAACCGGGCGAGGCCCAGCCCCGGACACGGGTTCGTCCACAGAGACAGGGACCTGGGGGTTTGAAGCAGAAGAACTCTCGGAACTGCTGGGAGCAGAAGAGCCAGAGGATATTTTGAGTAGTTTCGAAGGGGGGATCTAAAAGACCCCAAAAAGACGGACCGAAAGGGGAACGAGAGGCCGAAGACTAACTCAGAGGGATGCACAAAAGTAATGATGAGAAAAGAAGCCCCTAGCGGTGAGAGGAAGGTTGGCACTAACCTATATTACTCTGAGGGACCTGAGGAACGAAAAACGGGAGGCGCCTACGGCTCGAGAAGACGCCCACTAAAGCAGGGCTCTCAAAGAGAAGACAGACACCAGCGAAAACTCAGGAATGGAGTAGGACACCTAAAGGAGGGAGGACGGGTTTAAATAGACCCTGGGATCCGGCGCCATAATGATCGCGAATCCCCCAGGCCAGTCCGCATCCGACACGTGTCCCACTCCCCCTGACAGACGGCTAAAAGCGGCTGACGGTTGGCAGGATCATAATTGCGCCGTACCTAGGCCAGTGTACCTGCGGGAATTTCGAAGCGTCCCCTCGTACCGCCCCAATTCGAAAAGACTCCGGCACGCGCACATTTAATGCCAAAATATCTGGAGGCGGCAGTGCGCAGAATTCGAAGGGACGGTTTCGGCTGTGCCCATCTCTCTCTCTCTGTACTTCCTTCATTTGAAATTCAAACTCGGAAGTAGGGGGACTGGTGTTGGGTATAAAATGCCCACAGCCGAAGTCCTCAGTGGAATCGACTACACGACAACTTCGCCCGGGCTCCTACGGGAGCCGGGCTCCGTCACCAAGAACTCCAACAACTTCAGCCGCAAGCAGACTCCGCCCGGACTCCTACGGGAGCCGGGCTCCGCCGCCGACATCGACTACAGGACAGCTCCACCCGGACTCCTACGGGAGCCGGGCTCCGTCCTCAGCGTCAACTGCTGGTAAGCCCCGTCCGGACTCCTACGGGAGCCGGACCTCGCCTCTAACCTTGACTGCAGGACAGCTCCACCCGGACTCCTACGGGAGCCGGGCTCCGTCCTCAGCGTCAACTGCTGGTAAGCCCCGTCCGGACTCCTACGGGAGCCGGACCTCGCCTCTAACCTTGACTGCAGGAAAATTTCGCCCGGACTCCTACAGGAGCCGAGCTTCGTCCTCGACTCCAAAGACTGCAAAGCAGACTCCGCCAGGACTCCTACGGGAGCCGGGCTCCGCCGCCGACATCGACTACAGGACAGCTCCGCCCGGACTCCTACGGGAGCCGGGCTCCGTCCTCAGCATCAACCGCTGGTAGGCCTCGTCCGGACTCCTACGGGAGCCGGACCTCCCCTCTGACTTTAATTGCAGGGAGACTTCGCCCGGACTCTTATGGGAGCCGAGCTTCATCCTCGAAGCCAACAACTTCAGCCGCAAGCAGACTCCGCCCGGACTCCTACGGGAGCCGGGCTCCGCCGCCGACATCGACTACAGGACAGCTCCACCCGGACTCCTACGGGAGCCGGGCTCCATCCTCAGCGTCAACTGCTGGTAAGCCCCGTCCGGACTCCTACGGGAGCCGGACTTTGCCTTTAACCTTGATTGCAGGAAGGCTTCGCCCGAACTCCTGTGAGAGCCGGGCCCCGTCCTCGATTCCAACGACTGCAGACAGTCTTCGTCCGGATCTCTACGGTGGCCGGACTCTGATCACTGCCGAACTTCAGCCGACAGATCAGCACTCCCAGGCCGCAATCGCGGCCACGATCCTGCTACATTTCCTGCGGCGGATTCCGCGCAGCTCCACCACTCCCTGACAGGCCGCAGTAACGATCGCAGCACTGCTCCACTCCCTATGGCGGATCCCGCGCGGCTCCATTACTACCTGACCAGCCACGATAAACGGCCACGATCCTGCTCCACCTCCTGCAACGGATACTGCGCGATTCTCCCATCCACTGGCAAGTCACGACGACAAACGCCGCCCCACTTCATGCGGCAGGCTCCACGTGGCACGCCCCAGCGATAGCCACGGGTCCGTTCCACTACGCTTCGCAGCAAACTCCGCCTGACCCCGGGTAGTCCACTGCCAGACGGTTACAAACGTCGCCATTGATCCATTATCTCCCCCGCCTATAAAAAGGGGGACCCAGATACGTTATTCTATAAGCTCATTTCTTATCTCAAAAACTCTGCTAAATTCTCTATTCGAGCACTCCATTCTTGTTGAGGCAGAGAACTGACTTGAGCGTCGGAGGATCTTGCCGGAGCAACCCTACCTCCGGTTTAGACTTCCTTTGCAGGTCCCGGCGGCGACCGCGGCTTCTCCAACTCCAGCTTCTCCGGCGCAAGCAGATTTTCGCACCAACAGCATCTATTTATTTACTTCATGTATTCTAAATAAATTAATTATATGTAAATCTTAAAAATACGCTATGCTTTATTTTGCATATACTCAAAATTTTATCATCATAAAAAAAGAGAAGATTGTTAACCCAAAAATTGATTTTGATGAGTACAAAATGTTTGAGTATGATATTAATGATTATGTGTTCTTAAAGTAGTTAATTTATTTTATAAAGAGTAATGAGCTTAAACATTTAAAAAAGCATAGAGAAGCTTAAAAGAACAAATCAAAATATTTGAAGTGTTGGGAGAAATATTTGAAGTATTTTGAAAGCCTTTAAAATGGAGTCGACCCCAAATTAACTACGAATCGACCCGTGAACTTCAAGTTAACCCCTAGTTAGCCGAGTCGAGTCTCTCAGAAAAGATAGAAAGCCAAATTTTTCAAAATAGGATCTCGAGTCGATTCCTATTTATCTTAAGTTGACTCCAAATCCATACAAGTTGATCCCTACTTGATCCGAGTTGACTCAACTGAGACTAATAGCCTAATGGCTAGTTTTTCTGTAAGCTTTTAATGGACAAATCTGACTTTCAATGGCTAGTTTGGTCTTTTTAATGGCTGGTACACTTCCTCCAACCAAATTTAAGTATATTGAAGACATGAAATCAATTAGAAAAGTGATCTAAGAGTGGAAAACGAAGAGAAAATAGAGGAATAAATGCTTAGAGCCCAAAAAGCTATCTTTCAAGAATGCATTCAATTCTTTAAGAAAGAAAGGATTCAAGAGCATTTATTGAGTGAGCTATTTTAAGTACATCCACAATAATCTTCAAAAAAGCCTCCCATTGATTGAAGAAAAGAACTTCAAGATTCAATGAGCATTCATCATCAACTTCAATCGAGCTTCAACGAATTTTATTCTTCTTATGCTCTTACTTGTTCTTTCTAATTTTCATTGTATATATTTTTTTTTTGTAAGTATCTTGGAATAAAAACTTGTGGGATAGACTTGTCCAAGTCTATAATTGAATGTTGTATTGATTAAATCTAAGGACGACTTAGTTAGGAAGGCTTTGATTGATTCTCTATGCAAAATCAATCGGATTGGTTGAAAGCCCGCTAAAACAATTGGTTAGATTGATTGTGAGCTTGGTTAAAACAATCATACTGTAATTAAGAGGATTATAGCAGAATTCCCAAGTAGAAAGTCTTGAAAAGTGGATGTAGATACTAGATTTGGCACCGAACCACTATAAATTATTATGTGTTGCTTATACTCGTTCTCGTCTTGTGCATCAATTTATCACTTATTTTGCTACGCATATTTATTGCATCCACTGTACAATTATTTAATTTACTTTAATTGAGCATATACTTGTTTTCATATTGTAAAAATTTTTGAAAAACCCAATTCACCCTCCCCCCTCTCTTGGGTTACTGCATCAAAACAACACTAGGGTTAGGGTAAGGGTTTCTTCATCTCTTCCCTTCTCTTCTCCCGATCTTTTATCCTCGGTACACCTCGACTTGGTATAGTATATATAGGTACCATAGGTACCGATCACCGACCCTTACGAGCTCTAATACTAGTTCGATGAACCATGATAGAGACATTTAGTTAATGGAAGCTTGGGGTAATTCGCAAGATTGCCAGAACACCTAAACAATGGCCCCTTCAAATGCCTGGGCAGAGATCCTAGGCAATCAAGCTAATGTTTGGAGTTAAAAAACTCCAAAAATTAATAAAGTTTATATTTTAGCCTTTTATAATCAAATTATCATAGATGCATGAATTTGGTTTGCAGAAAACAAATGGAAAAACATTACATTCAATAAGTATACCCCAAATTAGAAGGTAGTAAATAAATCTTATAGTAAATATAAAAAAACATGGCTAGAATTTAAAGTGACAAACATATCTTTAATATGCACCCTCATATACAACTGGTCAAAAAGCGACCTGGCACCAACCTAGGTGCTTAGAAGGTTACCTCGCCTGGCCTATAAGAAAGCATTTGGGCATTGTGGTTTCCAAGGTCTAGGTCAGATTGCTGAAGCACCTAGACAGCTGCATGTGACAACAATAGTCATTTCGATCATGTGATGACCCGTTATTCCTTTACTTCTACATGATTCCTTGTTTGTATGATAAAGACAATTTTGTTGGCATTAAGCACTGCATGCTCCACTATTTAAGCATTCATGAAACCAACAACAGGAAAAGTAGTGAATTTTAGATCAAGCATCCTTCCACTGAAGGAGCATCCTCTAGCTACCAAGTATATGCTATCACTTGCGTCCTTTCTTTGTGAAGCTCCGGATAGTAAACTTACCCAACTACCTCTATTCATATAGATCAGCATCAGATGCATGTGTTAACACCTTGTGGGCCTCTTTCTTTGTACTTTGGCTATGCCAATGTGTTGTTCCCTCTTCCTTTTCTACTTTCTATATTTTCACTTTGTATCTATTTTTCATTTAGATCTGGTTCTGTTTCATTGTTTTCCTTCAAAGACCGATCCTTGAACTTTATTCTACTGGCCCCCAACTAGCCCTCTGTTGAGGTTTAACCCCTGCTGCACAAATCAGCTGTTTCAGAACAGTTCCTTTTCCTTCAGAGAACTCACCTTCTTTATTCACTTTATATAAAAACTTGCATGCTACACATATAATGCATATGACTATGGAAATGGAATGAATGGATTAGGAAAAAGGGGAGGAAGGAGAATATCCTATAAAAAAGTGGCCTCATGCAAAACAATAGAAAAAGTGCATGGAGCTGCAGGTACCTTCTCCATTATGGGCCTTGTGGTAGAGTCATGAATGCTCGAGGTAAAATTGGAAGAGAAAGAGGAAGAAAAAGGAAAGATCATCAAACTCGGGGTGAGTCGCACACTTGAGAGTTCATTATGGATTCACATTTGAACTGAATTTTCCAGCAACCTATAGGTTAAGTTTCCTCAACCTTGTGTATCAGAAGGTTCCAGGTCCAAGTCCCACTGCTACCTCTCCTATGACGCTTGACATAAGAAGTCTTTAAAGAAAGATATCCTCAGCACAAATTTGGTCCCATCAACATATCCATCTACACTACATGACTTTTATTTTTTTGAGAAAAGAAGTTTATGATGCATGACTATAGCAATCAATCACTTTGGCTCAGGTTGACTTCAGGTGGACAGTGCATCTAAGGGTGGATAGGATTTTTTTCTTTTTCATTGGGCCACATTTTGAAAAATGGCTGGCTGGTTCTTACTGGTACTTCTGCACATCCAGTAGTGATGTGGGTAAGATCTGATCAGAATTTTTACTTGTGTGATATCGTATATTGTTCTTTTATAGCAAAGTTTGGGTACAACACTGTTGCTCTCCAGGGAGGTCAATAGCAACAGACCTAAGCTCTCTAATGCCTGACTTTAATAAAGCTCTCATACATACCATGCTGAAGAAATTTTGAAAAAGTAAGCAATGCTAGAAAAATTTTGAGAAAATATATTCATGTAGAAGATGCATGGAGCCATTCTAAACTAATACATCATTTGAAAAAATTTCAGAGAAATTGAACACAGAATCTACCAACTAAGCATCAGCAAAGAAAAAGACTAATTTGCAGATTTTGTACATAGTGATTTTACGCTGTAGTGGGAGTTTAAAAGATGATGCAGACAGCGGCAAAGTATCGAAATTGCAATTTTGGAACAAAAATATCCATTAAGTTGAGTTTAAAATTAAAATAAATGCTACATACACAGTTCAGAATATGAATGCTAATACTGACCCTTCTTGGTTATTCTCTTCACAGAATTGTCGGAACTGAATGCAGGCCAGTTTCACATTCTGAGTGCCCACACTGAGAAACAGGGAACCCACTTAGATACATACAGACAAAGTTCTTGATACAGAAGGAACACAAAATCAGAACTCAGAGGGAGGTATCTATGATTTATACGCACTAAGTACTTGGAAGATTATCATGATATATAAGTGCTGATATTTGACAATGTATTTTAGAAGGTGTTGAACCAGCATGTTTTTAGGCTAATTGAATTGAGTAAATGTTTTATAGCATTATTTGGACATGAACAAAATATTGTTTCAACATTTGCATGTGCTTGTCACAACCTTACAAAACAAAATTCAGTGGATGCTGATCAGAAAGTCCTGATTGGGGTATATGCATACTTAACCACAATCGTACCCAAATTGCCAAAGTGATAGATGTCTATATAAAAAAAGGAAAGCCCTAGAGTCTAGCACTTATCTTGGAGCATGAGGCTCTCCACTCTTGGCTTTTTTTTAATCTTTTTGTTATCTTCTCAAATTGTCAGGTATGGGCCCACAATGCTGGACTCTTCTATGCAAAGCCAGACTTCCTTTGGAAGACTCGGCCATGGTATCCAGCCTATCATGACCCACCAATTCTTTTTCTCTTACAATGTTATGTTCCACACCAGGAACTCCACTCCCTTTCACATCATGTGAACCATACATGCAGGACTCTAGTAACTTTCACATGAAAATTTTTACACTTCTTCTACATCTTACTATATAATGGGAAAGCCCTTGAGACCACCTTCATGTGGCCTCCTACAAGCTTGAAGCAACAAGAGTTCAGCACTTCCTTTGTCACTTGGCACCCTTAGCGACCAGAAGCGGGTGCTGGTGCAGTGCAACAGCAAATTTAAGCATGGGTGCAGGGAAGTAAGTATCTCAAAATTCTTTTATAGTGAAGTGGTGCAGAATTAGTTTTCGTGGAGATTCTGAAGTAGATGCAGCAACTTGAAGAGAAGATGCCTACTACTAAGGCAGCACCATTTTGCCTCCTTCCACCTGAGAGAGAGAGAGAGAGAGAGATTGTGTTCCCTGGCCCAATCACACCAAAAATTGAAAAACTCAAAATGTGAAACACTAGTCAAGACAACACCACAAAGACTACAAAACAAAATTGAGAACTTTAAAGCAATAAAAATATACTATTTAATGGCCTTGGTACTGTTGTTGCTTATGTTTGGTAGTCTATTCCAATTTTCTTCTCGGATCTTTGAAAATAAAACAAAAAAACAAAAGCAGTACCAAATGGGTCCTGAGCTAAATAAATTTTCAAGGTTATCCATCTAAGTGACAACAATGTGGTGATTTCAGCAATCAATAAAACTAAAAGATGCTCAGAAATGGATATGAAACGTCAAACTGAAGAGCAATTTTATGCCTTCTTTAATTCATTTTGTGATATATGATCAATGCAAAATCATCATAACTGACAGCCAATTCTTCTTCAAGAATTCTACACAGAGCAACAACAGAAGGAAAAGGGTTATTGCACACCAAAAGTGGACAAATGATTGTCTCAAAAGAATCATTAGCATACAGCAAGGTAGATATTATGTCAGTTCTGCCATGCACGCAGCCACAAGAACATATTGAAATATGAAAGTCAAACTACCAAAAAAAAAATACGAAAGTAACAAAAAGCAAAAGGACAATAACCTAGAGCTGCTTCCTTTGAGTTGGTGAACGTAAGCATCCACTTTTGAGTAATCAACAACAGCTTGATCCCTGAACAACAAGCACACGGCACCATTTCAGCAAATCAGCAAAATTAGGTCAAATCTGCACCGAACCAGACACAACAAACATGTGGAGAATACATTAATTTCGTCAGGTCCGCAAGTATCCTCTCTGAATCCTCACAGAACAAGGTGACCACCTCTGCCACGAAGCCAGGGTTGCTCCCATCTTGTAGCATCTGAAGCTGCTGGAACTGTTCATCCAACAATCCCTGAAACAAGAAAAAACAATAGCTAAAGGTCAGATAATCATCGTAACCTCTCATCTCATACAAATCGTCACACCCTAGTCCACTAAAATCAAGTACTAGTAGATAAAAACACAACCAAAATCTTGATTTATAGAATTAAAAACGAGATTTTTGAAATAATGGCATGTGAATATAAAGGAACGATATAAGGAAAAACGAAGTTTTCAATCAAATTAAAGTCAACTATGTAGATTTTGGTCATCCAATAGGCCAAAAACACTAAAAGATCAATAATGAATCAGCAGAAACAAACTTCCTGGAGATCCCAAAAGCAGATTACAAAATCATGCGGAATCAAAACAGAAACAGAATAAAAATATAGTTTTTCGTACAAGAAATCAGGAACTAAAACCCTAAATAGTAATAAATGATTCCAAATGAAAGAAACCCGGATGCACCTAGGGATTCGAGTACCTCTGCGAACATGGAGTTCACCAATCCATTCAGCTGCTCCTTTAGAGCCGTTGCAGCCATTCAGAAAGAATTCAGAGATGAGAGAAAGAGAGAGGAGAACAAGCAAGAATGGCACGAGAGGGGGCGGAAGGGACCACAAACCAGCTCCTGCCTGTAACCACAAGGCTCGTACAAACTTCCAGACAAAGCTATCACAGAGAGAGGGGATTGGGGTGACTAAAATAAATATAAATAAATGAGATAATAAATCATAAAATAATAACAATAAGAAGAAGGAGTAAATAATGTTGGGAGGCTTTTTGGGTGAGGGATGATGCTGTTTGTTATACTTTACCCCTTCTTCACTTTTGAAGGTGCAAGAGACAGCAGCTTCTCTGGCACCTGTTCTGATTCCGGATCACACGCTTTTTTTTCTCCTTTTTTTTTTTCTCTTTTTTTTTCACCATCTTAATTCTTTTCTGAAGAAAGAGGAAGAGATTGATGGACTTCGAGAAAGGACTTTGGACGTGACTTTGCTGACATGGAGGTCTTTTACTATTGAGGTTGTGAGCGAATGGAGCGGCGAAGCATTTGGTTAGCTGACGCATAGCTAAGAACCTTGGGAGCATCTTTCTAATTAATTTTTTAATGAAATGTTTTAATGGTCAGTGGATGAGCTCTAATTTTTTTCCCAGATACGCTCTCATTCGGGTGGTCTCCTCCGAACAGAGATGCATGCACTTGGATCAGTCTCTCTCTCTCTCTCTCTCTTTTTGTTTTTTTTAGTAAATCAGTGTTTATCATTTCACGTGGAAGCAAAAGCAAAAAAGAAAAAAAAAAAAAGGAAACCATAAAAGAATACAACAAGGATGGACGGCTATGATTTGAATTAATTAAATTTTCATCGAAGTATTGTAGTAAATGCCAGAGAAACTTGGTGTTCCGCTTGTTTGCACTTCTTGGCAGAGGTTTGAGTATAAATCATATCAACTGAACAACAAATCTGTGACAATTGCCAAGAAGTGCCCAAGACAGGCAATGTCCATTTAAGAGTCAGCCAATCCGCGAGTTGGTATGCCTCATAAAACAAGTGAAACCATGAAAAATATATGTTTAAGTAAAAGACCCATTGATGAAAAAATTATCACAAGATCAAGTCCTTCTGCATCCTCATTCTGATTACTTCCGTTCCGACATGCATTGGAACCGAATGCAGCCGATATGGTAAACCAACCAATCAAAGCTGCTTATGAAGCCTTTGTCTTATCAAATTAGCACCTACCAAGTGGCTTACTCAAAGATGCATATGTAGGAACCAGATCTAGGGTTTCAGGGTTAGATCTTGAAACTTTTTCAAGATCATACAGCGGAAGACTAAAATAAATCAAAATTTATTTTTTAAAACCAGAGAATTCCTAGATCTAAGATTCTATTACATGATTATTACATAGCATTAAATCAAAAATTAAAATATATAAATATAGCATGAACTACATGTTGATCATATCAACATGTTTCTGTACCACATCTAATGTATGTATTAAACAATAGATCAGATCTATTACCTTACAAGTTAGACGCTCTAACCTCGCTGATCCGGGCTTAAGGATGATGTTGCAAGTCGCACACGCGTCCGACCTCTAAGAGTCGTCCACACGAGCTCACGAATCTCGATCAGAAGTCCTGCTTCAGGAAATCAGCACAGTATGCTAGTACTGCGCTGATCCTTCTTTGATGGTTGATCAGGTGCCTCCTTCTTCTTGATTTGGACTCTTCTAAAGATGAAAAGTAAAAGGAGGAGTTTCAGATCTGAGACACTCTCAGAAAACTCAAGATGGAGGGAGGAAAGATATGAAAACAAAAAATCCTAGAAGAAGACCCTCTTCTTCTTCACGTTTTTCTCTCTAGATACCCTAACTTGCGTCTTTTATATCTCCACGACCCAAAGGTCTTTCTCTCTGATTTTTGGATGGCACAAAGGTCTCTCAAATCTCTGTCTTCTCCAAAAATTTCATGAAGAAACTCATTTTATACAGAGAGATATGATAGAGTCCTTGTCTAGGTCAAATACCTAGTCAAGGCTTATCCAAACATGGCAAGTTAAGGGGCGTCCAACTCTTGAGCACCTCCTCCATATTTTCGTGCATGGATCACCAGCAAAGGATGCACAATGTGTACCCTAAAAGCCATGAAAATTCCAAAAAAAATTTGGATAAATTCGGCGCAAAATTGAAAGAGTTTTGGATTTCTAAAACTCTATCTCATAGAATTCGAAATCCAAACTTATTCCTTTTTGATTTGATCCAAACCACCTTCCATGTAAGAAAGAAGAGAGGAAACCTTTTGTGAACGTGGGAGAGACCTGGGAGAGGGCTTTTGTCACACAAAATAAGTGGAGATTGACGTTGAATAAGAGAGAGGGCGTGGGGAAGGCTTATGTGGCGCAAGGTGGAATCCTAGTCTTACTAGGATTCTATCTTATGACTTGTTTTAATTTGATTTCCCAAATCAAATCAAACCAAAATTAGATCAACCTAATTAAAATAGGTCTTAACCCAATTAAGAACCTAATTTAATCAGATTAAATTAGATTTAAATCTGATTTAATCTTCTAATCAAATTAGAAATTAGATTGACCCAAGTCCTAGTTGAACTAGGACTAGTTTTTCCTTGCACTTGGCTTATCCAATAAACCAATTGGACTTGATCCAATCAAATCCAAACTAAATTTAATTAAATCATATTTAATTAGACTTAATTTCAGCCCATTGGCTTAATCAAATTAAGCCAATTAACAATCGAATTGCTAATCGATCCTCCTGCAATACTTGCACTGGGTTAAATGTCAATCGTATTGATCATTTAACCCTAGAACGATTCTTAATCATTGATCAACCATCCGATCGGATCATGAACTCTAATGTGTGTGACCTCATAGGTCCGAACCTAAGTCGGTAGCACAGAAATAAATTTTTGTACCAATCGAAGTGACCATCTAGCAATGGTACCCGACGACCAAATAGGTCGAATGTGTAGAACAACATCCTTAGAACCCATGCGGATATAGTTTTCATATAATTCATCTCCTTGACCAAAATGATCATAGGACACCTCAGAGTTCAACTGTCAACTCTGATCAGGTTGTTCGCATTGTATTTCAAAATATCAAATCCATCTGATGGATTATCCTGGCCAAAGTTTTGCTAAATTGAAATACAGCGACTCATTCTTCTCCAACTCTTGGAGTGGTCAATCCCATCTCGATTACACTCTGACTTTGCAAGTACTTGACTGTGCCCAGAAGCCTTTCGTCCCTGAATTAGAAATTCAGTTAGTCCAGTACCAAAGCACAGTGAGTTGCTTGCAAGTCACTGAGGCAATCTCAGGTCTAAGGGACACTTATACCTATATCCCATCAGAGACATTCTCAACAGCAGAATACTCTAGAGTTGGTCACGTTCAATGATGATGTACCCTTACATCTCACCTGTATGCCATACCAGTGTCTCCACACTCTTTGGTTAAGAGGACAACCTACCCATATGGCCTACAGCGACCTATGCTCGATAGAAGCTGTCGTCCTTATTAACAGCTTATCATTTGGTCGTGAACAGTTTTAAGGACTAATCGATAAATCCTCTCTTTATCGAACTTAAATAGTCCTAAGGACTTCATCATAACAACGGAGTTCATTAGAAGATGAAAGCTTATGATGAAGATGCCAAATATATTTTATTTATTAACAAATCAATTACAATACTTGGTTGCTCAACCGTCAACAGCTTGACGATTGACTTTTTGGGACACATTTCTCAACAACTTCCACTTGTCCTAAAGCCACTCGGCACAGTATCTAATACCCATCTTCGACTTGTGGTTGGCTAGGTTCTCCTTTCTATTGATCTTCTGAAGGTTGACGTCACCTCGATCCATGATCTCTCGGACCAGGTGGAAGCGGTGCAAGATGTGCTTCATCCGCTGATGTGCTTTGGGTTCCTTCATCTGAGCTATGGCACCAGTGCTGTCGCAGTAGAGCAAGACTGGACCATCGAGGGAGGGTGCTACTCTGAGCTCGTTGATAAATTTTCTCAGCCACACAGCTTCCTTCGCGGTATCCGATGCTGCGATGTACTCTGCTTCACAAACAGAGTCTGCCACAGTATGCTGTTTGGAACTCTTCCAGCAGATGGCTCCACCATTCAGAGTAAAGATATAACCCGACACGCTCCTGCTGTCATCATGGTCAGATTGGAAGCTGGAGTCTGTGAACCCCACAAGTTTCAGATTTGACTCGCCATAAACCAACCATTGGTCCTAGTATTTCTCAAATACTTAAGGATGGCTTTAACCACTTTTCAGGGATTTTCTCCAGGATCAGATTGGTATCTACTCACTACTCCTAGTGAGTATGCCACATCTGATCTTGTACATGTAATGGCGTACATGATAGATCCCACGGCTGAAACATATGGGACTCTACTCATACGCTCTCTCTCTTCAGGAGTTGTCGGACAATCCTTCTTAGAGAAAGAAATTCCATGGCCTATCGGTAGATAGCCCTTCTTGAAATTCTCCATGCTGAACCTCTTCAGCACAGTGTCTATGTACATGGACTGGGATAACCCAAGCATCCTTTTGGATCTATCCTTATAGATCTTCATCCCTAGGATGTAGGATGCTTCACCAAAGTCCTTCATGGAGAACTGTGATGACAACAAAACTTTTATTCCCTGTAGTGCAGGGATGTCATTCCCGATTAAGAGAATATCATCCACGTACAAGATAAGGAATACCACAACTGGACCATTTGCCCATTTATAGATGCAAGGCTCTTCTCCATTCTTAATGAAGCCATACGTTTTGATCACCTTATCAAAATGCATGTTCCAACTCCGAGAAGCTTGCTTCAATCCATAAATAGATCTCTGAAGCTTGCACACCTTGGACTCATCTGTGGATGTAAACCCCTCAGGTTGTATCATATACACCTCTTCAGTCAGCTCTCCATTCAGGAAAGCTGTCTTTACATCCATCTGTCAGATCTCATAATCCAGATGGGCAGCTATTGCAAGCATTATCTGAATGGATTTGAGCATTGCCACAGGAGAAAATGTCTCGTCATAGTCAATACCATAACGTTGACGATACCCCTTGACGACCAGACGGGCTTTATAGGTCTCCACCTTTCCATCTGCGCCCCTCTTCCTTTTGAAGATCCATTTACACCCAATGGGTTTAACCCCTTCAGGTGGATCAACCAATGTCCATACATCGTTGACCTTCATGGACTCCATTTCGGATTTCATGGCTTCAAGCCATTTTTCAGAATCAGGTCTCTGCATTACATCCATATAGGTGATCGGATCCTCATTATTCTCATCAAGTTCGATGGGATCACCGTCTCGGATCAAGAAACCATAGTATCTGTCCGGCTGACGCGGTACTCTACCGGATCGCCTTAATGGTGCAAGTATATTGGGCTCCGGATCTGATCTAATCATATCCGACTCAGGTTCAGCTATTGGTGTCGGTCCTTCTACCTGTTGAACTTCATCAAGTTCAACCTTAGAGGCAACGGTTCCTTCACCAAGGAACTTCTTTTCTAAAAAGATTATCTTAAGACTGACGAACACCTTTTGTTCATCAGCATGGTAGAAAAAATATCCTTTTGTCTCTTTGGGGTATCCTATGAATGAGCATTTGTCAGACCTAGGTCCAAGTTTGTCTGTGATTAATCGTTTGACATAGGTCGGGCACCCCCAGACCCTAAGGTGTGAAAGTACTGACTTACGCCCTGTCCATATCTCATATGGAGTCTTAATTACAGACTTACTTGGAACCCTATTTAACAGATAACAGACCGATTCGAGTGCATATCCCCAGAAGGATATCGGCAAGCTAGCAAAATCCATCATGGATCGGACCATGTCTAACCGAGTCCGATTCCTCCTTTCAGACACACCATTATGCTGTGGTGTTCCTGGAGGAGTCCATTGGGAGAGAATCCCATTCTCTCCTAGATATGTGAGAAATTCACTAGAAAGGTATTCTCCTCCTCGATCAGATCGAAGAGTTTTAATACTCTTCCCAGTTTGTTTTTCTACTTCACTTCGGAATCATTTGAACATTTCAAATGAATCCGACTTATGTTTCATCAGATAAACATATCCATATCGGGATAGGTCATCCGTGAAAGTTATGAAGTAGAAATATCAACCTCTAGCACTGGTGCTCATGGGCCCGCATACATCAGTATGTACTAGGCCCAAGAGCTTAGTAGCTCTCTCACCTTTTCCAGTAAAAGGTGACTTGGTCATTTTACCAAGAAGACAGGACTCACAGGTTGGAAGTGATTCATAATCACTAACTTCGAGGATTCCCTCTTGAGTCAACCTGTTTATTCTGTTCTTGTTTATATGACCTAGCCTCCAATGTCATAAGTAGATATCTGACATACTATCTAATCTAGGGTGCTTGCCAATTGAATAGACTCTTATCGGGCTTGATCTTTTTGGTCTGGCTCTGCACTGATGTCCCAGCCTGAACTTGCAACCTTCTTCACTTTCTTCTTTTTGTTCTTCTTCCCTTTCTCAAAAGGTCGAGAATCAGAAGACGAACCTCCCACTAAGTTCACCGACTCCTTGTGAAGTTGGTGATCCTTCTCAAAGTTCTGAAGCAACCCCAGTAACCCGTGGTAGTTTACTTCAGGCTTTATCATTCTATAATGAGTGAGGAATGGGAGATTAGACTTGGGCAGCGAGTTCAGTATTGCATCTTTCCCAAGCTGCTCATGCAAGAAAAAGTCGAGCTTGCTCAATCGTTCCATCAGCTCGATCATGTATAATACATGATCAGTGACAGAGGCACCATCCTGCATTTTGGCGTTGAAGATGGCACAACTAGTCTTGTACCTCTCCACGTCATCGGGTGTGCCAAAGGCATCCTCCAACACTTGAAGCATGTCCTTTGACTGAGCCGTCTCGAATCTACGACTGAACTCATCGCTCATGGTAGCCAGCATGATACAGCGCACCGTGGTCCGGTCACTGAGCCACTTCTGGTAAGTGTCTCTCACTGTTCCACGTGCATTGGCAGCTGGCTCCTCAGGTGCAGGATCCATTATCACATATAGGATCCATTCATGCTCCAGGACTATCTTCAACTTTCGGTACCAGCTACCGAAGTTGGGTCCCACCAACTTATCATTGTCCAACAATGATCAGAGCGATAGGGAGTGGCCATATTTGTACAAAAGAGAACCATAACCTAATTAGTAATTGATTCATTAAATCTAAAAATTTGGACTTTAATCAAAAGATTTCTCCCACTATTTTATTCGAATTGGTAGCCTCTACCTCCAACTCGAGGAATTACCCTAATTCCTTAGCGGGTACTAGAATCCACTTAGATTGCACACAAGCTCAACTTTGGTTGGTCAACCCATGTACATCTAAGGGTAGGTTCATAACCAATTATTTCTCTAAATAATTTTTAGTAATTTTAATTTTGCCCCAGAAACCTAATCAGTAGGCTTTGGCCTCTACTGTAAGGATCCGGTTAGGTCCAACCATTAACATGATCATACTTGGTGTATCTAACCAACGAATGATTAAGCCCAACTTTGGTTGGCTCACCTCACCACCATTAGAGAGACACTTCCAAGTCGTCATATGATGAGTGATAATTCCATTAGTCAACAAGCACCAGGCCTTTGGGTCTGCAATGATTATTGAGTTAATGGACTCATTATCAAACACCTTAATGGGAGGCTATGACTCAGTTATCTCTATAACTTTGTCATTTTAAGGACCTAATAATTTTAGAGGATTTAAATAATATAGAGGATGAGGTCAGATGAACCAGCTTATCATGATCCTCCCACTGACTTCACCAAGTCAGCTTAAGGGAGACCATTAAAAGGGCTGGTCTAGGAGCACCTAAATCAGTCACACTGATTTACCTAGCTGACATGGGTCAGCTCGAATAGTCAAGTGATCCGATCAAAATATAATTTCACCAAGAGGCCAGGTAAGTTCGATTAGTGGGAGGGTCTGCCAAAGCTTGCCTTAGACACCATCAGAAATAGCCAGGTAAGCGGGCTCCCAATTAAAAACCACCGGTCTGGTTTATCTTAGACACCAACTGGTTTAATTAGTTTCAATTAGATCAACCTAACAGTTCGTGCTAGACCGCTTAGCCAAGAATCAAGTCCATTTGGTTCTCGTTAAAGATATGGACTTGACCAACTACAACTATTGTAATTGATCTAGAGAATCCTTGACCTAATCTAAGACAACAATTAATTAGATTTAGTCAATTCTCTAATTAAGTCCATCTTTAATCTAACCATAGGTCTAACCCAATTAATGGACCTAATTCTCACTAACCCATTAACCCAATGTGTTATGATTTGTGTCTTAGGTTCTTCAATTCATAATCCTAGAACCTAATCAAATAACTTCTTAATTCTTAATTAAGTTTTGGGCTGAAGGTTGGGTTTGACTTTTCAAAAAATAATTTCATATTTGTAAAATAATTTTATAATATGATTCTACCAACCATATTGCATGTTTGATTCATAATCAAGATACAAGTGAAATAAATATGAAACTACTTTAGATCTAATCTAAACAGGTTCATGTAATTGAAACAATTTCAACTTTAAACAATTTCTTTGCACAAAAATTATTAACAAAGAGATTTTATTTTAGATTTAAACTTCTTTTAAATCTAATAAATCATAAATTTAATCTAAATCATATCTAACAAATTTATGATTAAAGATAGATCTACACAAACTAGGATAACCTTTGCACTGTAAGGGGTAAACCTTACAGCAGGACAACCTTGCAGTTTGTGATTGATCTAAAATTTTAATTTTAGATTTAATAATTAAATTATAAATTAGATCTAATCTAAAAAATAATCTAAGCATGTATAAATAATCATGTAATAAAGAATCTGGGCTCTGATACCAATTGTAGGAACCAGATCTAGGGTTTCAGGGTTAGATCTTGAAACTTTTTCAAGATCATACAGCGAAAGACTAAAATAAATCAAAATTTATTTTCTAAAATCAGAGAATTTCTAGATCTAAGATTCTATTACATAATTATTACATAGTATTAAATCAGAAATTAAAATATATTAATATAGCATGAACTACATGTTGATCATATCAACATGTTTCTATACCACATCTAATGTATGTATTAAACAATAGATCAGATCTATTACCTTGCAAGTTAGATGCTCTAGCCTCGCTGATCCGAGCTTAAAGATGATGTTGCAAGCCGCACACGTGTTCGGCCTCTAGGAGTCATCCACACGAGCCCACGAATCTCGATCAGAAGTCTTGCTTCAGGAAATCAGCACAGTATGCTAGTACTGCGCTGATCCTTCTTTGATGGTTGATCAGGTGCCTTCTTCTTCTTGATTTGGACTCTTCCAAAGATGGAAAGTAAAAAGAGGAGTTTTAGATCTGAGACACTCTCAGGAAACTCAAGATAGAGGGAGGAAAGATATGAAAACAAAAAACCCTAGAAGAAGATCCTCTTCTTCTTCACGTTTTTCTCTCTAGACACCCTAACTTGCATCTTTTATATCTCCACGACCCAAAGGACTTTCTCTCTAATTTTTGGATGGCACAAAGGTCTCTCAAATCTCTATCTTTTTTAAAAATTTTATGAAGAAACTCATTTTATACAGAGAGATATGATAGATTCCTTGTCTAGGTCAAATACCTAGTCAAGGCTTATCCAAACATGGCAAGTTAAGGGGCGCCCAACTCTTGAGCACCTCCTCCATATTTTTATACATGGATCACCAGCAAAGGGTGCACAATGTGTACCCTAAAATCCATGAAAATTTCAAGAAAAATTTGGATAAATTCGGTGCAAAATTGAAAGAGTTTTGGATTTCTAAAACTCTATCTCATAGAATTCGAAATCCAAAGTTATTCCTTTTTGATTTGATCCAAACCACCTTCCATGTAAGAAAGAAGAGAGGAAACCTTTTGTGAACGTGGGAGAGACCTGGGAGAGGGCTTTTTTCACACAAAATAAGTGGAGATTGACGTTGAATAAGAGAGAGGGCGTGGGGAAGGCTTATGTGGCGCAAGGTGGAATCCTAGTCTTACTAGGATTCTATCTTATGACTTATTTTAATTTGGTTTTCCAAACCAAATCAAACTAAAATTAGATCAACCGAATTAAAATAGGTCTTAACCCAATTAAGAACCTAATTTAATCAGATTAAATTATATTTAAATCTGATTTAATCTTCTAATCAAATTAGAAATTAGATTGACCCAAGTCCTAGTTGAACTAGGACTAGTTTTTCTTTGCACTTGGCTTATCCAATAAATCAATTGGACTTGATCCAATCAAGCTCAAACTAAATCTAATTAAATCATATTTAATTAAACTTAATCTCAGCCCATTGGCTTAATCAAATTAAGCCAATTAGCAATCGAATTGCTAATCGATCCTCCTGCAATACTTGCACTGGGTTAAATGTCAATCGTATTGATCATTTAACCCTAGAATGATTCTTAATCATTAATCAACCATCCGATCGGATCATGAACTCTAATGTGTGTGACCTCATAGGTCTGAACTTAAGTCGGTAGCACAGAAATAAATTTTTGTACCAATCGAAGTGACCATCTAGCAATGGTATCCGACGACCGGATAGGTCGAATGTGTAGAACAACATCCTTAGAACCCATGCAGATATAGTTTTCATATAATTCATCCCCTTGACCAAAATGATCATAGGACACCCCAGAGTTCAACTATCAACTCTGATCAGGTTGTCCGCATTGTATTTCAAAATATCAAATCCATCTGATGGATTACCCTGGCCAAGGTTTTGCTAAATTGAAATACAGCGACTCATTCTTCTCCAACTCTTGGAGTGGTCAATCCCATCTCGATCACACTCTGACTTCGCAAGTACTTGACTGTGCCCAGAAGCCTTCCGTCCCTGAATTAGAAATTCAGTTAGTCCAGTACCAAAGCATAGTGAGTTGCTTGCAAGTCACTGAGGCGATCTCAGGTCTAAGGGACACTTATACCTATATCCCATCAGAGACATTCTCGACAGCAGAATACTCTAGAGTTGGTCACGTTCAATGATGATGTACCCTTACATCTCACCTGTATACCATACCAGTGTCTCCACACTCTTTGGTTAAGAGGACAACCAACCCATATGGCCTACAGCGACCTATGCTCGATAGAAGCTGTCGTCCTTATTAACAGCTTATCATTTGATCGTGAACAGTTTTAAGGACTAATCGATAAATCCTCTCTTTATCGAACTTAAATAGTCCTAAGAACTTCATCATAATAACGGAGTTCATTAGAAGATGAAAGCTTATGATGAAGATGCCAAATATATTTTATTTATTAACAAATCAATTACAATACTTGGTTGCTCAACCGTCAACAGCTTGACGATTGACTTTTTGGGACACATTTCTCAACAGCACGGAGATATCCAAATTTTTCCCCACCATTTAACAATAGCTTGACCACAATGACAAATGATTTCAAAACCATGGAGGCAAGATACACAAGATATGGATCAGAACAGAAGAATCACCTGTGCGATATTTTCAAGAGATACGATCGATTATTCAAAATGACCAATTAGCACATCACAAGATTCCACAATGATGGGAACTAACCTTCGTCTATACAAAATCATTCTTGGAGGACTCTCTGAAGGAACCAGATCTAGGGTTTCAGGGTTAGATCTTGAAACTTTTTCAAGATCATACAGCGGAAGACTAAAATAAATCAAAATTTATTTTTTAAGATCAGAAAATCCCTAGATCTAAGATCCTATTACATGATTATTACATAGCATTAAATCAAAAATTAAAATATATATGAATATAGTATGAACTACATGTTGATCATATCAACATGTTTCTATACTAGCTACATCTAATGTATGTATTAAATAATAGATCAGATCTATTACCTTGCAAGTTAGACGCTCTAACCTCGCTGATCCGGGCTTAAGGATGATGTTGCAAGCCGCACACGCGTCCGGCCTCTAGGAGTCGTCCACACGAGCCCACGAATCTCGATCAGAAGTCCTGCTTCAGGAAATCAGCACAGTATGCTAGTACTGCGCTGATCCTTCTTTGATGGTTGATCAGGTGCCTCCTTCTTCTTGATTTGGACTCTTCCAAAGATGAAAAATAGAAGAAGGAGTTTCAGATCTGAGACACTCTCAGGAAACTCAAGATGGAGGGAGGAAAGATATGAAAACAAAAACTCTAGAAGAAGACCCTCTTCTTCTTCACGTTTTTCTCTCTAAATGCCCAAACTTGCGTCTTTTATATCTCCACGACCCAAAAGTATTTCTCTTTGATTTTTGGATGGTAGAAAGGTCTCTCAAATATCTATCTTCCTCTTGAATTTCACGAAGAAACTCATCCTATATAGAGAGATATGATAGAGTCCTTGTCTAGGTCAAACACCTGTCAAGGCTTATCCAAACATGGCAAGTTAAGGGATGCCCAACTCTTGAGCACCTCCTCCATATTTTCATGCATGGATCATAAGAAAAGGGTGCATAATGTATACTCTAAAATCCACAAAAATTCTAAAAAAAATTTGGATAAATTCGGTGCAAAATTGAAAGAGTTTTGGATTTCTAAAACTCTATCTCATAGAATTCGAAATCCAAACTTATTCCTTTTAGATTTGATCCAAACCACCTTCTATGTAAGAAAGAAGAGAAGAGACCTTTTGTGAATGTGGGAGAGATCTGGAAGAGGGCTTTTGTCGCACAAAATAAGTGGAGATTGGCGTTGAATAAGAGAGAGGGCGTGGAGAAGGTTTATGTAGCGCAAGGTGGAATCCTAGTCCTACTAGGATTCTGTCTTATGACTTGTTTTAATTTGGTTTCCCAAACCAAATCAAATTAAAATTAGATCAACCCAATTAAAATAGGTCTTAACCCAATTAAGAACCTAATTTAATCAGATTAAATTAGATTTAAATCTGATTTAATTTTCTAATCAAATTAGAAATTAGATTGACCCAAGTCCTAGTTGAATTAGGACTAGTTTTTCCTTGCACTTGGCTTATCCAATAAACCAATTGGACTTGATCCAATCAAATCCAAACTAAATCTAATTAAATCATATTTAATTAGACTTAATCTCAGCCCATTAGCTTAATCAAATTAAGCCAATTAGCAATCGAATTGCTAATCGATCCTCCTGCAACACTTGCACTGGGTTAAATATCAATCGTATTGATTATCTAACCCTAGAACGATTCTTAATCGTTGATCAACCATCTGATCGGATCATGAACTCTAATGTGTGTGACCTCATAGGTCCGAACCTAAGCCGGTAGCATAGGAATAAATTCTTATACCAATCGAAGTGACCATCTAGCAAAGGTACCCGACGATCGGATAGGTCGAATGTGTAGAATAACATCCTTAGAACCCATGCGGATATAGTTTTTATATAGTTCATCTCCTTGACCAAAATGATCATAGGACACCCCAGAGTTTAACTTTCAACTCTGATCAGGTTGTCCACATTGTATTTCAAAATATCAAATCCATCTGATGGATTACCCTGGCCAAGGTTTTGCTAAATTGAAATACAGCGACTCATTCTTCTCTAACTCTTGGAGTGGTCAATCCCATCTCGATCACACTCTGACTTCGCAAGTACTTGACTGTGCCCAGAAGCCTTCCGTCCCTGAATTAGAAATTCAGTTAGTCCAGTATCAAAGCACAGTGAGTTGCTTGCAAGTCACTGAGGCGATCTCAAGTCTAAGGGACACTTATACCTATATCCCATCAGAGACATTCTCGACAGCAGAATGCTCTGGAGTTGGTCACGTTCAATGACGATGTACTCTTACATCTCACCTGTATGCCATACCAGTGTCTCCACACTCCTTGGTTAAGAGGACAACCAACCCATATGGCCTACAACGACCTATGCTCGATAGAAGCTGTCGTCCTTATTAACAGCCTATCATTTGGTCGTGAACAGTTTTAAGGACTAATCGATAAATCCTCTCTTTATCGAACTTAAATAGTCCTAAAGACTTCATCATAACAACGGAGTTCATTAGAAGATGAAAGCTTATGATGAAAATGCCAAATATATTTTATTTATTAACAAATCAATTACAATACTTGGTTGCTCAACCGTCAATAGCTTGACGATTGGCTTTTTGGGACACATTTCCCAACACTCTCTAGGTACGTCTAAAGTCTTAAGCCTTAAGTCTTAACTCCTAAGTCTTTTAAGTGCCCTCAACCTCTCACTAGTCAACCACTCTCACAGTATCTCCAATATTTCCTGAGAGTTTATTTGACTTTGGTATCAAAGGATCTCCCATTATATACTCTTTGACAAGAGGACTTCTTCATCTATATTGTTTCAAATCGGATCCCATATTGGCTTGAAGGTCCGAGCACGACCACCTTCCCTCAACCTCATATCAAATGTGATCCATGCTGCAACGATCATTTTCGAGTCTCAACGACCATTGCTTGATTTTTTAAGAGCCATATCTCCAACCGATTCCTCTGGTCTACTTAGGACTACATCAAGCCCTCCAGTATACTAACTGTTGGTGCAAAAATCCGCCTACGTCGGAGAAGCTGGAGTCGAGGGAGTCGCGGTCGCCGTCGGGACCTACAAAAGAAGTCTAAACCGGAGGTGGGGTTGCTCCGGCAAGATCCTCCGATGCTCAAGTCAGTTCTCTGCCTCAACAAGAATGGAGTGCTCAAACAAAAATTTTAGCAAAGTTTTGGGATAGAAAATAGAGCTTAGAGAATAACGTATCTGGGGTCTCCCTTTTATAGGCGGAGGGAGCAACAGACTGATAGCGATGTTTGTAACCGTCTGGCAGTGGGCCGCATAGGGCCAGGAGGAATTTATCATGAAGAGTTATAGGGTGGAGTCGTGGCTGTCACCATGGCTCGTCACGTGGAGTCAGTTGCAGAGAATGGAGCGGCATCCGTTGTCGCGACTCGTCAGGGAGTGGTGGAGCCACGCAGAATCCGTTGCAGGAGGTGGAGCAGAATCGTGGCCATTATTGCGGCCAACCAGAAAGTGATAGAGCCGCGCAGAATCTGTTACAGGAGGTGGAGCAGAGTCGTGGCCATTACTGTGGCCTGTCAGAGAGTTCAAGCCTGTCGGTCGAAGCTCGGTTGAGGCACCTGATGGATAGAGGTGCCTTAAGCGTTAGTACTATAGGCGAGGGCCATCTGCGATTCAAAATCGGGGATAAAGTCCAGCTCCCGTAGGAGTCCGGACGAAGTTCACTTGCAGTAGAAGTCAGGGATGAAGTCCGGTTCCCATAGGAGTCCGGACGAAGTCTGCCTGCTGTCGGAGTTGAGGATGAGATCCGGCTCCCGTAGGAGTCCGGGCGAAGTCTACCTGCAATTGAAGTTGGGGGTGAAATCCGGCTTCCGTAGGAGTCTGGACAAAATTTACCTGTAGGTGAAGTCGTGGTGAAGTCCGGCTCCCGTAGGAGTCCGGACGAAGTCTTCCTGCAGGTGAAGTCGGGGCGAAGTTCGGCTCCCGTAGAAGTCCAGACGAAGTCTTCTTGCAGTCGGAGTTGGGGACGAGATCTGGCTCCTGTAGGAGTCCGGGCGAAGTCTACCTGCAATTGAAGTTGGGGGCGAAGTCCGGCTCCCGTAGGAGTCTGGACAAAGTTTACCTGTAAGTGAAGTCGGGGCGAAGTCCGGCTCCCATAGGAGTCCAGACGAAGCCTTCCTGCAGGTGAGTCGGGGTGAAGTCCGGCTCCTGTAGGAGTCTGGACAAAGTTTACCTATAAGTGAAGTCGGGGTGAAGTCCGGCTCCCGTAGGAGTCTGGACGAAGTCTTCCTGCAGGTGAAGTCGGGGCGAAATCCGGCTCCCGTAGGAGTCTGTCTGTCGTGAAGAACCTGGTCGACGCTGGTGGGGGTTTATCCATCGACAGAACTCGGGAATGCTGCGGAGGCTCAACCGCCAGAGAGGTTCGAAAAGATGTCGCCGAAGGTCAGAAGTTGGCAGAATCTCCGAAGGGTCACTCCTGGCGCGAACTTCAGCTATTCGGGTATTTTGTACCCAACACCAGACCCCCTACTTTCGAGTTCGAGTTTCGATCGAAGGAAGTACAGAAAATTTTCACAGCCGAAGTCGTTTTCTTGAATTCTGCACACGACCTGTTGGGAAATATGTCCCAAAAGCCAATCATCAAGCTGTTGACGGTTGAACAACCAAGTATTGTAATTGATTTGTTAATAAATAAAATATATTTGGCATCTTCATCATAAGCTTTCATCTTCTAATGAACTCCATTGTTATGATGAAGTCCTTAGGACTATTTAAGTTCGATAAAGAGAGATTTATCGATTAGTCCTTAAAACTGTTCACGACCAAATGATAAGCTGTTAATAAGGACGACAGCTTCAATCGAGCATAGGTCGCTGTAGGCTATATGGGTTGGTTGTCCTCTTAACCAAGGAGTATGGAGACACTGGTATGGCATACAGGTGAGATGTAAGGGTACATCGTCATTGAACGTGATCAACTCCAGAGCATTCTGCTGTCGAGAATGTCTCTGATGGGATATAGGTATAAGTGTCCCTTAGACTTGAGATCGCCTCAGTGACTTGCAAGCAACTCACTATGCTTGGTACTGGACTAACTGAATTTTTAATTCAGGGACGGAAGACTTCTGGACACAGTCAAGTACTTGCGAAGTCAGAGTGTGATCGAGATGTGATTGACCACTCCAAGAGTTGGAGAAGAATGAGTCGCTGTATTTCAATTTAGCAAAACCTTGGCCAGGGTAATCCATCAGATGGATTTGATATTTTGAAATACAATGTGGACAACCTGATCAGAGTTGACAGTTGAACTCTGGGGTGTCCTATGATCATTTTGGTCAAGGGGATGAATTATATGAAAACTATATCCGCATGGGTTCTAAGGATGTTGTTCTACACATTCGACCTATCCGATCATCGGGTACCATTGCTAGATGGTCACCTCGATTGGTACAGAAATTTATTCCTGTGCTACTGGCTTAGGTTCGGACCTATGAGGTCACACATATTAGAGTTCATAATCTGATCGGATGGTTGATCAACGATTAAGAATCATTCTAGGGTTAAATGATCAATACGATTGACATTTAACCCAGTGCAAGTATTGCAAGAGGATCGATTAGCAATTCGATTGCTAATTGACTTAATTTTATTAAGTCAATAGACTGAGATTAAGTCTAATTAAATATACTTTAATTAGATTTATTTTGAGCTTGATTGGATCAAGTCCAATTGGTTTATTGGATAAGCCAAGTGCAAGGAAAAACTAGTCCTAGTTCAACTAGGACTTGGGTCAATCTAATTTCTAATTTGATTAGAAAATTAAATCAGATTTAAATCTAATTTAATCTGATTAAATTAGGTTCTTAATTGAGTTAAGACCTATTTTAATTAGGTTGATCTAATTTTGGTTTGATTTGGTTTGGGAAACCAAATTAAAACAAGTCATAAGATAGAATCCTAGTAAGACTAGGATTCCACCTTGCGCCACATAAGCCTTCCCCACGCCCTCTCTCTTATTCAATGCCAATCTCCACTTATTTTGTGCGATAAAAGCCCTCTCTCAGGTCTCTCCCATATTCACAAAAGGTTTCCTCTCTTCTTTCTTACATGGAAGGTGGTTTGGATCAAATCAAAAAGGAATAAGTTTGGATTTCGAATTCTATGAGATAGAGTTTTAGAAATCCAAAACTCTTTCAATTTTGCACCAAATTTATCTAATTTTTTTTTAAAATTTTCATAGCTTTTAGGGTATATATTGTGAACCCTTTGCTGATAATCCATGTACAAAAATATGAAGGAGGTGCTCAAGAGTTGGGCGCCCCTTAACTTTCCATGTTTGGATAAGCCTTGACTAGGTATTTGACCTAGACAAGGACTTTATCATATCTCTCTATATAAAATGATTTTCTTTGTAAAATTTTAGGAGAAGATAGATATTTAAGAGATCTTTGTTTCATCCAAAAATCAAAGAGAAAAACATTTGGGTCGTGGAGATATAAAAGATGCAAGTTAGGGTGTCTAGCGAGAAAAACATGAAGAAGAAGAGGGTCTTCTTCTAGGGTTATTTGTTTTTATATCTTTCCTCCCTCCATCTTGAGTTTTCTGAGAGTATCTCAGATCTAAAAATCTTTCTTTTATTTTTTATTTTTGGAAGAGTCCAAATCAAGAAGAAGGAGGCACCTGATCAACCATCAAAGAAGGATCAGTGCAGTACTAGCATACTGTGCTGATTTCCTGAAGCAGGACTTCTGATCGAGATTCGTGGGCTCGTGTGGATGACTCCTAGAGGCCGGACACATGTGCGGCTTGCAACATCATTCTTAAGCCCGGATCAGTGAGGTTAGAGCATCTAACTTGCAAGGTACTAGATCTGATCTATTGTTTAATACATACATTAGATGTGGTATAGAAACATGTTGATATGATCAACATGTAGTTCATGCTATATTTATATATTTTAATTTTTGATTTAATACTATGTAATAATCATATAATAGGATCTTAGATCTAGAGATTCTCTGATTTTAGAAAATAAATTTTGATTTATTTTAGTCTTCCGCTGTATGATCTTGAAAAAGTTTTAAGATCTAACCCTGAAACCCTAGATCTGGTTCCAGCAATTGGTATCAGAGCCAGGTTCTTTATTACATGATTATTTATACATGCTTAGATTATTTCTTAGATTAGATCTAATTTATAATCTGATTATTAAATCTAAAATTAAAATTTTAGATCAATCACAAACTGCAAGGTTGTCCTGCTGTAAGGTTTACCCCTTACAGTGCAAAGGTTGTCCTAGTTTGTGTAGATCTATCTTTAATCATAAATTTGTTAGATATGATCTAGATTAAATTTATAATTTATTAGATTTAAAAGATATTTAAATCTGAAATAAAATCTCTTTGTTAATAGTTTTTGTGCAAAGAAATTGTTTAAAGTTGAAATTATTTCAATTACATGAACCTGTTTAGATTAGATCTAAAGTAGTTTCATGTTTATTTCACTTGTATCTTGATTATGAATCAAACATGCAATATGGTTGGTAGAATCATATTGTAAAATTATTTTACAAATATGAAAATTATTTTTTGAAAAGTCGAACCCAACCCTCAGCCCAAAACTTAATTAAGAATTAAGAAGTTGTTTGATTAGGTTCTAGGATTGTGAATTGAAGAACCTAAGATACAAATCATAACACATTGGGTTAATGGGTTAGTGGGAATTAGGTCCATTAATTGGGTTAGACCTATGGTTAGATTAAAGATGGACTTAATTAGAGAATTGACTAAATCTAATCAATTGTTGTCTTAGATTAGGTCAAGGATTCTCTAGATCAATTACAATAGTTGTAGTTGGTCAAGTCCATGTCTTTAACGAGAACCAAATGGACTTGATTCTTGGCTAAGCGGTCTAGCATGAACTGTTAGGTTGATCTAATCGAAACTAATTAAACTAGTTGGTGTCTAAGGTAAACCAGGCCGGTGGTTTTTAATTGGGAGCCCGCTTACCTGGCCATTTTTGATGGTGTCTAAGGCAAGCTTTGGCAGACCCTCTCACTGATCGAACTTACCTGACCTCTTGGTGAAATTATGTTTTGATCGGATCACTTGACTATTCGAGCTGACCCATGTCAGCTAGGTAAATCAGTGTGACTGATTTAGGTGCTCCTAGACCAGCCCTTTTAATGGTCTCCCTTAAGCTGACTTGGTGAAGCCAGTGGGAGGATCATGATAAGCTGGTTCATCTGACCTCATCCTCTAAATTATTTAAATCTTCTAAAATTATTAGATCCTTAAAATGACAAAGTTATGGAGATAACTGAGTCATAGCCTCCCATTAAGATGTTTGATAATGAGTTCATTAACTCAATAATCATTGCAGACCCAAAGGCCTGGTGCTTGTTGACTAATGGAATTATCACTCATCATATGACGACTTGGAAGTATCTCTCTAATGGTGGTTAGGTGAGCCAACCAAAGTTGGGCTTAATCATTCGTTGGTTAGATACACCAAGTATGATCATGTTAATGGTTGGACCTAACCGGATCCTTACAGTGGAGGCCAAAGCCTACTGATTAGGTTTCTAGGGCAAAATTAAAATTACTAGAAATTGTTTAGAGAAACAATTGGTTATGAACCTACCCTTAGATGTACATAGGTTGACCGACCAAAGTTGGGCTTGTGTGCAGTCTAAGTGGATTCTAGTACCCGCTAAGGAATTAGGGTAATTCCTCGAGTTGGAGGTAGAGGCTACCAATTCGAATAAAATAGTGGGAGAAACCTTTTGATTAAAGTCCAAATCTTTAGGTTTAATGAATCAATTACTAATTAGGTTATGGTTCTCCTTTGTGCAAATATGGCCACTTCCCTATCGCTCCGATCATTGTTGGACAATGATAAATTGGTGGGATCCAACTTCAGTAGCTGGTACCGAAAGTTAAAGATAGTCCTGGAGCATGAACGGATCCTATATGTGATAATGGATCCTGCACCTGAGCCAGCTGCCAATGCATGTAGAACAGTCAGAGACACTTACCAGAAGTGGCTCAGTGATCGGACCACGGTGCGCTGTATCATGCTGGCTACCATGAGCGATGAGTTCAATCGCAGATTCGAGACGGTTCAGCCAAAGGACATGCTTCAAGTGTTGGAGGATGCCTTTGGCACACCCGATGACGTAGAGAGGCACAAGACTAGTTGTGCCATCTTCAATGCCAAAATGCGGGATGGTGCCTCTGTCACTGATCATGTATTGTACATGATTGAGCTGATGGAACGATTGAGCAAGCTCGACTTTCCCTTGCATGAGCAGCTTGGGAAAGATGCAATACTAAACTCGCTGCCCAAGTCTTATCTCCCATTCCTCACTCATTATAGAATGACAAAGCCTGAAGTAAACTACCACGGGTTACTGGGATTGCTTCAGAACTTTGAGAAGGATCACCAACTTCACAAGGAGTCGGTGAACTTAGTGGGAGGTTCGTCTTCTGGTTCTCGACTTTTTGAGAAAGGGAAGAAGAACAAGAAGAAGAAAGTGAAGAAGGTGCAAGTTTAGGCTGGGACATCAGTGCAGAGCCAGACCAAAAAGATCAAGCCTGATAAGAGTCTATTCAACTGGCAAGCACCCTAGATTAGATAGTGTGTCAGATATCTACTTATGGCACTATAGGCTAGGTCATAAAAATAAGAACAGAATAAACATGTTGACTCAAGAGGGAATCCTCGAAGTCAGTGATTGTGAATCACTTCCAACCTATGAGTCCTGTCTACTTGGTAAAATGATCAAGTCACCTTTTACTGGAAAAGGTGAGAGAGCTACTGAGCTCTTGGGCCTAGTACATATTGATGTATGCGGGCCCATGAGCACCAGTGCTAGAGGTGGATATTTCTACTTCATAACTTTCACGGATGACCTATCCCGATATGGATATATCTATCTGATGAAACATAAGTCGGATTCATTTAAAATGTTCAAACGATTTCGAAGTGAAGTAGAAAAACAAACTGGGAAGAGTATTTAAACTCTTCGATCTGATCGAGGAGGAGAATATCTTTCTAGTGAGTTTCTCACATATCTAGGAGAGAATGGGATTCTCTTCTAATGGACTCCTCCAGGAACACCACAGCATAATGGTGTCTGAAAGGAGGAATCGGACTTTGTTAGACATGGTCCGATCCATGATGAATTTTGCTAGCTTGCTGATATCCTTCTGGGGATATGCACTCAAATCGGCCAGTTATCTGTTAAATTGAGTTCCAAGTAAATCTGTAATTAAGACTCCATATGAGATATGGACGGGACGTAAGCCAGCACTTTCACACCTTAGGGTCTGGGGGTGCCCGGCCTATGTCAAATGATTAGTCACAGACAAACTTAGATCTAGGTCTGACAAATACTCATTCATAGGGTACCCCAAAGAGACAAAAGGATATTTTTCTACCATGCTGATGAACAAAAGGTGTTCGTCAGCCTTAAGGCAATCTTTTTAGAAAAAAAGTTCTTTGGTGAAGGAACCGTTGCCTCTAAAGTTGAACTTGATGAAGTTCAACAGGTAGAAGGACCGATACCAATAGCTGAACCTGAGTCAGATATGATTAGATCAGATTCGGAGCCCAATATACCTGCACCATTAAGGCGATCCGGTAGAGTACCGCGTCAGCCGGACGGATACTACGGTTTCTTGATCCGAGACGGTGATCCCATCGAACTTGATGAGAATAATGAGGATCCGATCACCTATATGATGCAATGCAGAGACCTGATTTCGAAAAATGGCTTGAAGCCATGAAATCCGAAATGGAGTCCATGAAGGTCAACGATGTATGGACATTGGTTGACCCACCTAAAGGGGTTAAACCCATTGGGTGTAAATGGATCTTCAAAAGGAAGAGAGGCACAGATGGAAAGGTGGAGACCTATAAAGCCCGTCTGGTCACCAAGGGGTATCGTCAATGTTATGGTATTGACTATGACGAGATATTTTTCCCTGTGGCAATGCTTAAATCCATTCGGATAATGCTTGCAATAGCTGTCCATCTGGATTATGAGATCTGGCAGATGGATGTAAAGACAGCTTTCCTGAATGGAGTGCTGACCGAAGAGGTGTATATGATACAACCTGAGGGGTTTACATCCACAGATGAGTCCAAGGTGTGCAAGCTTCAGAGATCCATTTATGGATTGAAGTAAGCTTCTCGGAGTTGGAACATGCATTTTGATAAGGTAATCAAAATGTATGGCTTCATTAAGAATGGAGAAGAGCCCTGCATCTAAAAATGGGCAAATGATCCAGTTGTGGTATTCCTTGTCTTGTACGTGGATGACATTCTCTTAATCGGGAATGACATCCCCACACTACAGGGAATAAAAGTTTGGTTGTCATCACAGTTCTCCATGAAGGACTTGGGTGAAGCATCCTACATCCTAGGGATGAAGATCTATAGGGATAGATCTAAAAGGATGCTTGGGTTATCCCAGTTCATGTACATAGATACTGTGCTGAAGAGGTTCAGCATGGAGAATTTCAAGAAGGGCTATCTACCGATAGGCCAAGAAATTTCTCTCTCTAAGAAGGATTGTCCGACAACTCCTGAAGAGAAAGAGCGTATGAGTAGAGTCCCATATGCTTCAGCCGTGGGATCTATCATGTATGCCATGACATGTACAAGACTAGATGTGGCATACTCACTAGGAGTAGTGAGTAGATACCAATCTGATCCTGGAGAAAATCACTGAAAAGTGGTTAAAGCCATCCTTAAGTATTTGAGAAATACTAAGGCCCAATGGTTGGTTTATGGCGAGTCAGATCTGAAACTTATGGGGTTCATAGACTCCAACTTTCAATCTGACCATGATGACAGCAGGAGCGTGTCGGGTTATATCTTTACTCTGAATGATGGAGCCATCTGCTGGAAGAGTTCCAAGCAGCATACTGTGGCAGACTCTATTTACGAAGCGGAGTACATCGCAGCATCGGATGCCGCGAAGGAAGCTGTGTGGCTGAGCAAATTCATCAACGAGCTCGGAGTAGCACCCTCCCTCGATGGTCCGATTTTGCTCTACGGCGACAGCACTGGTGTCATAGCTCAGGTGAAGGAACCTGTTGCTCCTAAATTGATTTTGATGACTACAAAACAGTTGGAAGGGATACAAATAATTTTTTATGTGAAAAAGACCTTATGCTCTACAGGGGCAAAATCATAATTTCATCAAAACTCTGATTTGATAACATCATCGTGTAGAACAAATGATATGTAATCTATTGGTGAAAGTTTCATGGTTTTTGGACTTATATTTTTGGAGTTATGAAGGTTTGAAGTTCATGAGTCGACTCATGAGTCAACTCATGAAACTATGAGCTGATTGGCATGCAAAGATTAGCCATGGCACGCTGGTTTTCTGGCTTGGCACGACCTGTGAGTCGACTCATGAGTCGACCCACAAGGCATGAGTCGACTCATGAGTCGACCTCTGCTGTTTTGGGCCAAGAAAATCCAGAAACCCAATCTCTGGACTTTGCAACAGAGGTCGACTCATGAGTCGACCCCTGAGGCATGAGTCGACTCATGAGTCGACTCATATGTCGGGATTTGCCTGTAACGGCTAGTTTTTGGCCAGATTTGGTTGCTTTTTAATGCTGCTTTTTGTGCTCTAACGGCTCTTTTTCTGCCTAGTTTGTTTTCCCTTGTCTCTTAAGGCTATAAAGGTTTCAAAAGGTGGAAAACAAAAAGAAGAGAGATCCAAATATCCAAGAGGCATTCAAGTGATTTGAAAAGAGAAAATCAAGAGCATTCAAGAGGGCATTCAAGTGCATTCAAGAGAGAGTTTTCTCAAGCCAACTTCTCAACCTCATTCAAGAGCTCATTTAAAGCCTTCAAGAAGCCTTCAATCAAGCTCACCAACTCCTCAAGCATTTACTTCATCTCTCATCCACTTTGAGGAAATCCAAGAAGGGCTTCTTCATTTGAGTAAAGCGTATTTATTGTTATATTCGCTCACTTAAGGAGCTATTCTTGTACTTATTTGTGCTCTAAACTAATTTTATCTTGTGAGCAATTGTTTTTGTTTTGGAGGGTTTCCAAAACAAGGAAAGGTTGATCCGAACCTGAAATCGGAGTGTATTGGGTCGGCTTGTACCCGGGAAACAAGTGGACTAGCTTGGGATAGCTAGTGTCGGAGTTTCCGACGGTTGTATTCGGGTTGAATACAAAGTATAGTGGATTGGAATTCCCAAGTAGGAGCTTGGAGAGTGGATGTAGGTGCAAGGTTGGCACCGAACCACTATAAATCATTGTGTTTGTGGCATGCTTTATTGTTTCTCTTTAATTCTCCATTATATCCTTGCATTCTTGTTTTAAGTAATTAATCTCAAACCAAAGTCTCTCTCTTCATTCATCAAGTTTTTGATATATAATTTTTACAAGTAATTAGTTAAGCCTAAAATTTTTAAAACCCAATTCACCCCCCCCCTCTTGGGTTGCATAGCTGGGCAACAAGTGGTATCAGAGCCCGGTGCTCTAGCCCTTCTTTGATCTAACAATCAAAGAGCCAAAGATCTATGGCAACCCACGTCGGCACTTCTCTAGCCGAGGGGCAATCTACCAACCGACCTCCACTTTTCAATGGGTCTAACTACACCTATTGGAAAGCTCGGATGAAGATTTTCATACAAGCACTAGACTATGATATGTGGAGTATCATAGTGAACGGTCCACACACACCCACCAAGATAATAGATGGTGAGGAGTCAACCAAACCCGAAAGAGAATGGGATGAGGTTGATAAGAAATTGGCACAGTTAAATGCTAAAGCTATGAATGTTCTTTACTGTTCACTTGATGCAAATGAATTTAATCGCATTTCTACCTGTGCATCTGCTAAAGAAATATGGGAAAGGTTAGAAGTAACCCATGAGGGAACAAATCAAGTAAAGGAGTCTAAAATAAACATGCTTGTACATAAATATGAGTTATTTAAAATGGAGCATGATGAGTCCATAACTGCTATGTTTACTCGCTTTACTGATATAATTAATGGTTTGAAGAGTCTTGGCAAATCTTATACTAACAGTGAACTTGTAAGGAAGATTCTCAGGTCATTGCCAAGAACCTGGGAAGCCAAGGTGACTGCTATCCAAGAAGCAAAGGACTTGAACACTCTACCTCTAGAAGAGCTTCTTGGATCCTTGATGACTCACGAGCTTAGCATGAAGCAACATCAAGAGGATGAAGTCAAAAAGAAGAGAACCATTGCCCTCAAATCCACAGCCTCTCCTGATGAAGAAACTGACGATACAGAAGATGAAAAACAGGATGAAGAAATGGCACTCATCACCCGAAGATTCAAGAAGTTCCTAAGAAAGAGGAAACAGGGGATGAGAAAGAGACCTTTCACAAAAGGGGAACAAAGCAAAGAGAAAGAAAAAGATCAACCCCTTATATGCTATGAGTGCAAGAAGCCGGGGCATTTCAAATCCGAATGTCCACAATTGAAGAAAGGTCCCAAAAAGTTCAAAAAGAAGGCAATGATGGCCACATGGAGTGCGAGCGACGACTCAAGCTCCGATGAGGAGACCTCAACAGAACAAGCCAACCTGTGCCTTATGGCACACGATAATGAGGTAATTTCTGAAAACCCTAGTGATTTTACTTTTGAAGAATTGCATGAAGCCTTCAATGATTTAATTGATGAATTGAAGAAACTAGGAATGAAAAACAAAGAACTAAAACTGAAAAATCAGTCTTTAGTAAAACAAGCAGAAAATCTTTCAGTTGAAAAATCTACTTTGCTTCAAGAGAACCAAAGCCTAAAGAATGATATTAATAAGCTGAAACCTATAGTAGATAAATTCACCTTAAGTTCAAACAAACTAAATATGATTCTTGAAAATCAAAAGGCCGTATATGATAAGGCCGGACTTGGCTATAACCCCTTAAAGAAACAAAAATTTCTGAAAAATATTTATGTAAATTATTCAAGTAACAAGCCTACCAATACTACTTGTTTTAAATGTGGTAGAATAGGGCATAAATCTTACACTTGTGCAAACATAACTGTAAAGAAAATATGGGTTCCAAAAAGAACCATCTTGACTAACCAAAAAAGACCCAAGAAAGCTTGGGTACCTAAAACAAAAACTTGATAATTGTTTGCAGGTGTGTCTAGCATCCCATGGAGAAAACAGGAAATGGTATCTGGACAGTGGATGCTCGAGACACATGACTGGTGATGAATCACAATTCATCACGCTTGATGCTAAGGATGGAGGGATGGTCACCTTTGGAGATAATGGCAAAGGAAAGATCATCGGGATAGGTAACATTGGTATCACTCCCTCCAAATATATTGAAAATGTTTTGTTAGTTAAAGGTTTAAAGCATAACTTACTTAGCATTAGTCAATTTTGTGATAAAGGGTATAAAGTAGTTTTTGAATCATCTGTTTGTATTGTGACTAGTCCTGTTAATGATGGCATCAAATTTATAGGACATAGACATGGCAATGTTTATATGGTAGATCTAAATGATTTAGCCAAATTAGACATGCAATGCCTAGTATCCTTAAATGCTAAAGTTAATGAGACTAGTTGGCTTTGGCATCGTAGACTTGCTCACATTAGCATGCATTCTCTTTCAAAATTAATTAAGAAAGAATTAGTTCATGGCTTGCCTAAACTGAATTTTGAAAAAGATAGGATTTGTGATGCATGTCAATTAGGTAAGCAAACTAGAGTTTCCTTTAAATCCAAAAACATTGTTTCAACTTCTAGACCATTAGAGCTTTTACATATGGATTTATTTGGACCAACTAGAACCACAAGTCTAGGAGGAAAACGATATGGTTTTGTAATAATAGATGATTATTCACGTTTTACTTGGGTTTTCTTTTTGGCACACAAAGATGAAACTTTTCATATTTTCACTAAATTTCATCGAAAAGTCACTAATGAAAAAGGATTTTCAATTCAAAATATTAGAAGTGACCATGGAACTGAATTTGAAAATCAAGACTTTGAAAAATTTTGTGATGAGAATGGAATCGGCCATAACTTCTCTGCTCCTAGAACACCCCAACAAAATGGGGTAGTTGAAAGGAAAAACAGAACCTTAGAAGAAATGGCCCGTACCATGCTTTGTGAAAGCAACCTTCCAAGATATTTTTGGGCGGAAGCTATTAACAAAGCATGTTACATTCTAAATCATGCTTTAATTAGACAATTTTTTAAGAAAACCCCCTATGAACTTTGGAAAGGAAGAAAACCAAATATTGCATATTTTCATGTTTTTGGTTGCCGATGTTTTGTATTAAATAATGGTAAGGAAAGACTTGGTAAATTTGATACAAAATCAGATGAAGCAATCTTTCTGGGTTACTCCTCTACTAGTAAAGCTTTTAGAGTTTTTAATAAAAGAACTTTAGTAGTTGAGGAGTCCATTCATGTTGTCTTTGATGAATCTAACGATCTTCCTTCAAGGAAGAATGAGGGTGTTGATGATGCAGATCCATTAATAGAAGGTATGAAGGAGATCACTCTGAAAGATTCAGCCACTCCAGAGGACAAGGAACAAGAAGACAAACAAGATGAGATAAGTGAGGAAATTCAAGAACAACCTCAAGGTACAAATGACCTACCCAAGGAATGGAGGTATGTTCAAAACCACCCTAAGGAGTTAATTATTGGTGATCCTATGCATGGTGTAAAAACTCGCTCTTCACTTAGAGATGTGTTTAATCATTGTGCTTTTGTATCTCATTTTGAACCTAAAACTATTGAAGAAGCTGAAAAAGATCATAATTGGATTAATGCAATGCAAGAGGAACTTAATCAATTTGAAAGAAATAATGTTTGGACTTTGGTTTCAAGACCTAAAAACTGTTCAATAATTGGCACAAAATGGGTCTTTAGAAACAAATTAGATGAGCATGGTAATGTAATTAGAAATAAAGCAAGATTGGTTGCTAAAGGATATAATCAAGAAGAAGGGATTGATTTTGATGAAACCTTTGCACCAGTAGCTAGATTAGAAGCCATTAGACTTCTACTTGCATATGCTTGCTTTATGAAATTCAAATTGTTTCAAATGGATGTTAAAAGTGTATTTTTAAATGGATTTATTGCTGAAGAAGTTTATGTAGAACAACCCCCTGGATTTGAAAATCATGCCTTTCCTAATCATGTCTTTAAATTAAATAAGGCATTATATGGATTAAAACAAGCACCTAGAGCATGGTATGATAGACTAAGCAAATTTTTACTAAGTAATGGTTTTTCAAGAGGTAATGTAGATACAACCCTCTTTATCAAAAGAAATCAAAATGATATGTTAGTTATACAAATTTATGTTGATGACATAATTTTTGGGTCTACTAATGAATCCCTTTGTCAAGACTTTGCTAAGCTTATGCAGGGAGAGTTCGAGATGAGCATGATGGGAGAACTCACCTTCTTCCTCGGACTCCAGATCAAACAATCAAAAGAGGGAATCTCCATCACCCAAAGCAAGTACACCAAGGAACTACTCAAAAGATTTGGAATGGAGAACTCCAAACCCATTGGCACACCAATGAGTCCCTCATGTAAGCTTGACAAGGATGATGAAGGTAAATGTGTAGACTTAAAATACTATAGAGGCATGATTGGATCATTATTATATTTAACTGCAAGTAGGCCTGATATCATGTTTAGTGTTTGTTTATGTGCTAGATATCAATCTAATCCTAAAGAATCTCATTTGAATGCTGTTAAAAGAATCCTTAGATACTTAAATGGTACTCAAACTTTAGGGTTATGGTACTCTAAGGACTCACAAATAGATTTATTAGGATATTCTGATGCTGACTTTGCTGGATGTAAACTAGATAGAAAAAGCACAAGTGGAACTTGTCAATTTCTTGGAGTTAACCTAATCTCATGGTTTAGCAAGAAACAAAATTCGGTAGCACTGTCTACGGCTGAGGCCGAATACATTGCAGCCGGAAGTTGTTGTGCTCAAATCTTGTGGATTAAGCAACAACTCGAAGACTTTGGAATTAAACTTAATGAAACACCAATAAGATGTGACAACACAAGTGCCATAAATCTATCTAAAAATCCTATTCAACACTCAAGATCCAAACATATTGAAATAAGACATCACTTCATAAGAGAACATGTTCAAAACAAAAATATAATTCTTGAATATGTTTGCACCGAAAATCAATTAGCTGATATCTTTACAAAGGCCCTTAGTGAGGATAGATTCTGTGAAATTAGGAGAAATCTAGGAATTCTTGATCCATTTGCCTGAATTATTTTTCAAATTCCAATGATTTATGGTCAAAATCTCCTAAGAGCTCAATTTCCAACACCTTTCTTGATCCCAAAAGCTCAAGTTTTTCATTCTAAAAACTCATCTTAGAGCTAAACTCCTTCTCCCCAAAATTCAAATTTTTCTGGAATTTATTCACATTTTTCCTGATTTTCTGAACTTCATGAGTCGACCCCCATGAGTCGACTCAATGGCAAACTTGTAATTCCCAGCAACTTCCAACGGGCTGAAGGGTTTATATGTTGAATTACTGTTCGTGAGCCGACCCTCACGCTCGTCTTCCTCCTTCCGAAATCCATTCTCCCTTCTCCCATTTGCTCCATTTCCTAGGCTTGAGCTAGTGGAACTCCTCCCGCCTCCTCTCCACCGCAAATAGCCACTCCGGGAAAGGTTCTTTTGTGACCTCTTCCCTTGTTCTTCACGGTTGGAGCGTGCCCTAGCACTCCACCGTCCCTCTCAAATCCACTCATTCTCTCCTCCAAAACCTCAAATCACTCTCTTATAATCCTTCCTCCACTCCTTCACTTGCTCCTCAAGTCTCCTCGCCTGCTATTGAAGAGGGTATGGCACCAAAAATGAAACTTCCCCAAAGGAGAAAGTCTGTCCGGGAACTTGAAGAAAGTGTCAGAAGGAAAAGACAAGCGGCACAGTCCACCTCTGCTCCCGTTCCAGATTCAGTTCAAGGTCCTTCACAGTCTTCTCAAACTCCCTGTAAGAACCCTCTCTCAGATAGAAAAGTAGAAACCGGGAAAAACATTGACTTCCGGTTCTTTGAAAGTGAGGGATTTTCTTTAGCAAGTAAGATCAAAACTCAGGGATGGAGCTTTTACTGTTTACTCAAAGAAGTCACCTTTGTTGACCTTGTTAGGGAGTTTTATCAGAATCTTATTTATGGAAATGGGTCTGTAACTTCAACTGTGAAAGGGATTGATATCTGTCTGGATCCTGTCATTTTAGGGGAGATTTTACACTTACCTAGTGAAGGTTATGCATACATGGAACTCCCCGTGAAAGAAGAAGGTATAAGTGTTATACTTGGAGGAACCTACCAAGGGAATTTGAATAAACTAGAGGCCAAGATTTTACCTATAGAAATGAGAATCTTACATCAAATGGTCACAAAACTTTTCTTCCCTAGGAGTGGTAGGCACGATCTTCTGTCAGGCAGGGACATATGCATTATGTTTCACATTATCACAGAAACCCCCCTAAACCTCCCAGCACTTATGATAGAGGCCATAGAGAGACTCTGAACAGATCTAAGGCACATTTGCCTTATGGTATGGCCCTGACTAGAGTTTTCAGGAGGTTTGGAGTTAGTTTGAGGGGGAGGCTCCCACCAAACTGTCTCATGTTGATACCTTCAACCTTCACACCTTGCATCGAATGGGGTTCACAAAAAGTGGTGGTGGTTGGATCAGGGGAGCTGAGGAGAGAGCAGAAGAAAGAGCAGAAGAGAGAACAGAAGAAAGAGCAGAAGAGAGAGCAGAAGAAAGAGCTGAGGATACAGCAGAAGTCAGAGCTGAAGAAGAAGAAGGTCCATCATCTCCTGTTCATGGCTTCAGGGCAGCTTCACCAGATATACAGTTCTTTCCGGATCCAGAGGCTGGCCCTTCTGAGTTTACCAGGATACCCACACCTGTGCATCAGCCAGAGAGCAGAGCACCTCCGCCAGAGTTCACACTGTCCGATTATCAGATTGAGCGGATTGCACAGCGTATGGTCTCTTTGATGTCGAGTCAGATGAGCAGTACTTCATTTGTACCAGGGCTACTTCTACTGATCAGACTTTGACTCCCCACATCTCCACAGTATATCAGATGATGGCAGATCAGTCCATGAGGATTCAGCAGCTTGAGGACACTGTTCTGAGATTGACTGGCAGAGTTCTCGAGTTACAGGGGCAGGTCTTCGATTTGGCACACCCTCAGCCTCAGGAGTCTTCGATTGAGGTCACTGATCTCACTGCAGAGGCCGGCAGACTCAGAGGAGCTCTTGAGGGCGGTTATGAGTTACTGAGGAAGGAGATCAGAGGATCAAGTGAGCAAGCTACTACTCAGTTCACTGCACTTCTCCAGGCTGTCTCCAGGGCACTGACTGTACTTGACTCCATCAGACTTACCCTTTCAGTTCAGTCCCTAGCTTCTCAGCGTTCTCAGCCACCCAGTTCCTCCCGTTCGCCTGCTCGTGCCAGTTCTTCCTCTCGTGCCAGAGGCAGACGGGGTCGAGGATGCATCTCAGATCCAGATCCATCTGATCCTTATCACATTTCTGATGATTCTGATCATTGATCATTTCTAGATCCTAGGTCTTAGTATTTAGTCCTCTCTAGGATCTGTATTTTTGGGGCCATGTATTGACATGAGCTAGTTGACTTTGTATGTTACTTTTTATGTTACAATCTATGTACTGAAACAATTATGGCTTTACCTTTGGAATGATGATTATCTTACTTTGGTCATATATTCTCTTTTGTGAAATATTGTCTTCTCTTTATGGTATTATCATTTTATGATTGCTGTTAATAGTTGCTTCATTAAGGGGGAGCAAACCCTACAAGAGGAAAAATTAAAGAATGCTTCAGAAAAAGGACTTAACCTTGTTTGATGATGTCAAAAAGGGGAGAAATTAAACACAAAGAAATCCATCAAAAGCAAACACTACAAATTATGAGAAATTAATACATTGACAATTTTAAGTACAAATGCTAAATATACTGCAAATAAGTACCTTTTAAAATTACTTATACTCTAATTTGCTGTAAACCATTGAATATGCTTTGATAGGCTTTGAAATTTCAAACCTACTCTGATATATTGAATACATTGCTCTAATACTTTGACAATTTTACTACTCCGATACATTACTCAATTTTACTCTGATACATTGAAAAACTGTTTTTATTACTCTGATACTTTGTAAAATTGTTTTCCCTACACTGATACATTGCAGGATTTTCATTTCTCTTGCTCTGATACATCTTAAACTTAAATGATCTAATACTCTTTCCAAATCAACTATTCAATATGCTTTGGCACACATGACTAGTTTTGAGAATTGAAAATTTTTTCAAAATACAGTTTGCTCTGATAATAAAATCAAATTTTCTGCTCTAACACCAAAACAATAATCCAATGAGCATATCTTCCAATCTTTAAGCAAATGGGCAAACTACTTATGCATATAACCATTTGTTTCACATGCCAAAAGAATCATACTCTTTTCAAGCATATGCTTTTGAAATTCATGATTCATATAAATGCTTTTGTTCAAATATTTTGTCATCATCAAAAAGGGGGAGATTGTTGCTCCTAGATTGATTTTGATGACTACAAAACAGTTGGAAGGGATACAAATAATTTTTATGTGAAAAAGACCTTATGCTCTACAGGGGCAAAATCATAATTTCATCAAAACTCTGATTTGATAACATCATCGTGTAGAACAAATGATATGTAATCTATTGGTGAAAGTTTCATGGTTTTTGGACTTATATTTTTGGAGTTATGAAGGTTTGAAGTTCATGAGTCGACTCATGAGTCAACTCATGAAACTATGAGCTGATTGGCACGCAAAGATTAGCCATGGCACGCTGGTTTTCTGGCTTGGCACGACCTGTGAGTCGACTCATGAGTCGACCCACAAGGCATGAGTCGACTCATGAGTCGACCTCTGCTGTTTTGGGCCAAGAAAATCCAGAAACCCAATCTCTGGACTTTGCAACAGAGGTCGACTCATGAGTCGACCCCTGAGGCATGAGTCGACTCATGAGTCGACTCATATGTCGGGATTTGCCTGTAACGGCTAGTTTTTGGCCAGATTTGGTTGCTTTTTAATGCTGCTTTTTGTGCTCTAACGGCTCTTTTTCTGCCTAGTTTGTTTTCCCTTGTCTCTTAAGGCTATAAAGGTTTCAAAAGGTGGAAAACAAAAAGAAGAGAGATCCAAATATCCAAGAGGCATTCAAGTGATTTGAAAAGAGAAAATCAAGAGCATTCAAGAGGGCATTCAAGTGCATTCAAGAGAGAGTTTTCTCAAGCCAACTTCTCAACCTCATTCAAGAGCTCATTTACAGCCTTCAAGAAGCCTTCAATCAAGCTCACCAACTCCTCAAGCATTTACTTCATCTCTCATCCACTTTGAGGAAATCCAAGAAGGGCTTCTTCATTTGAGTAAAGCGTATTTATTGTTATATTCGCTCACTTAAGGAGCTATTCTTGTACTTATTTGTGCTCTAAACTGATTTTATCTTGTGAGCAATTGTTTTTGTTTTGGAGGGTTTCCAAAACAAGGAAAGGTTGATCCGAACCTGAAATCGGAGTGTATTGGGTCGGCTTGTACCCGGGAAACAAGTGGACTAGCTTGGGATAGCTAGTGTCGGAGTTTCCGACGGTTGTATTCGGGTTGAATACAAAGTATAGTGGATTGGAATTCCCAAGTAGGAGCTTGGGGAGTGGATGTAGGTGCAAGGTTGGCACCGAACCACTATAAATCATTGTGTTTGTGGCATGCTTTATTGTTTCTCTTTAATTCTCCATTATATCCTTGCATTCTTGTTTTAAGTAATTAATCTCAAACCAAAGTCTCTCTCTTCATTCATCAAGTTTTTGATATATAATTTTTACAAGTAATTAGTTAAGCCTAAAATTTTTAAAACCCAATTCACCCCCCCTCTTGGGTTGCATAGCTGGGCAACATGAGATATATAAAAAATTGAATCTAGACGAATCCCATAGCATAATTTTTATCTCTCAATCTGTCCAGATTGATAAGAGCATTCCAATATACCCTGGTCAAATAGCTCAGATTTATCTACTTCTAAAAAAATTATATTAAAATAATTTATCCTTAAGTATTGAAAATCCATTTTTTTAATTTCAACCAAGATCCTTCTATCACTCATCTTGTAAAACCCACACTAAGGTCAATTTATCACTTGATGTAGTAGAAAGATATTCTCCCAAATAGCTTCCTCCTAAAAAGAAAGTCATTTCCCTGGCCTTAAGGAACATCCTGGGAAAGATTAAGGCAATCATGGTCAGTCTATGTGCTCCTACACTACCGGAGCCATTATTCAAGCTAAGGAACCTAGGTCTTATTAAAGATTCAAGCACATCCTCAGACGCTTCCATCTCATTCAAAAATTATAGAGAGACAAGATGTATCCTTGAACAAGTAGATACAAAGAAAAATATAGTAGACCTATTCACTAAGGCCACACTATAGCAGCTATTTGATCACCATCTTGATTGTACGAGATTGAGATACAACGATGATTTGCTTTAGTGCAAGTGGGAGATTGAAACAAGTACCTATAAGCCAATCACATATGTTGCGATGAGATATTCTTATAATTTTTTAACTCATGTAATGATATTTATTATTTGATAATAAAATGAGGTATTGATTCATCATTTTAGCTGCATCTTATTATGTCTAAGATTTTGATGAACCCCAAAGATTAGGATAATAATTTAAGAGACATGAATGATTATGCTAGTGAGACCTGAAATCTTAAAACTTTAATCTTAAATATTTTTGATCATAGGAGCATTGAGTCGAGATCAATATTTCAGATAGATCATACATCCTATGTATGCTCGATGAGAGGGTGATAGATCTCACTAGCCACTTGTGTATGGATTACTAATACACAGGATGTGGGTGCTCATTTAAAAATGAGTCCATTGAATTGACTCGATAGAAGAGAAATTTTATGGAAGTCTTACTTGCATGTCAAGATAGTTCTCTAAGTGAAAGTTCTGCAAGTAATCCTTAGACTTGAGATCATCATGGAATCTTATACATATAACCCATATTTTGCTTCATACCTGGGCAGGGCATTAAGATATATAAGGAATATTCTGGATATGATGAAATGTATATGAAGGTTATGAGTAGGTCAACATAGAATCGATCACTCCTAGTAAGAGGAGATCGCATCCTGTATATTATCATCCCTAGATGACTCGAAGAAAGATTCATCTTTCCATACATATTTCAGGAAGATCAAGATACCCATCATTCTGATCATGAGGTCCTTCTGATTACTAGGATCCCACACAGTGTAAGCTAGAGATCGAGATTCCATCTCAGACTGTAGTCAGATGAGCATTATCCAGGTTGGCTGCATGTATTATCAGTGAGCATTCTTTGCTAGGATATTTTTGATCAGATTACTCACATCTACTGTGATATGAGTTCAATCAGTCCATCTGATCCAATTGAGACACATTAGATATAGAGTTCTAATTTTGAGCCAAGTTCTGTTTGCATCCCAAGACAGGATCAATATTGAGTCACAGACCTACACTGCAGTAGTTGATAAAGTCACTGGTAAATATACTAAAAATCAGGTGAAGGATCACTATATGAACAAATTGATTTCCGGACAATTGGTTCTATCAGAATTTTCAGTTTAGCAATCTAGCTATGAAACCCTCTCCTTTGGAGAATTAGTTGGTCTACTCCCTTGCTAATTAGCTGCTCAATCTGGTGGGCATTTGGTCAGATTGTGCCACTAGACAGTAGCTAAAAGAGCCAATCTGATGTTACGCAAAAACTAAGATCAATTCGAAGGACTCTTGGCATAAAATGAAGAGCGCAGTGCCCTTTGTTTTGGCATGCGAAGGAAAGAGTCTTCTGCTTTGGGTATTAATTTTTTTTTATGATAATAAGATCAGATCATGAACCATAGCACATCATTAAAGTATTAAAAACAATCATAGAGGGAATTAATGGCATGGAATTTTGCTGCAATCTTGTGTTGATAGTGTCCAAAGCTACTTACGTCATGTTGATGGTTGATGCTCATTTTTGTATTGTACATGATATTGAATTAATAAAACATTATTTATGATATTTTTTTACAATAAAATATTTCATCTTCTAATGAACTCTATGTTGTGGTGAAGTCCTTAGACTATTTAGACTCGACCAAGGAGGATTTGTCGTTTAGTCCTTAAATCTTTCGCGACCAAATGATACGTTGTTACCAAGGATGACACATTTATCAAGCATAGGTCATTGTGTGCCATATAGGTTGGTTGTCACTCTTAACCAATGAGTGTGGAGAACTACTTGGTATGGATACAGGTGAGATGTTAAGGGTACTATCTGCAACTGAACGTGACCGACTCCGGACCTATTTCTAACTGTCAAAATTTGCTCCGATGGATATGGGTATAAATATCCCTCCGACTGAGACCGCATGGTGACTTGCAAGCAACTCACTACACTTAGGCACTGGACTATCTGAATTTTAATTCAGTGACGGAAGGCTGCTGGTGTAGTCAAGTACTTGACTTATCGGTGCGTGTGTCAAGATGGGATTGACCACTCCAATTTAGGAGCTGTGTACAGTTGTGTTTCAATTTAGTAAAATCTTGACAGGGTAGTCCTTTGAGGAGTACAGACTGTTTGAGTTGAGCATGATTTGGATGATCTGATCAGGTTGACAGTTTAACTGAGTCGTCCTAAACACAGGGGTCAAAAGATGAATTATGTTGCTCCTAGATTGATTTTGATGATTACAAAGCAGATTGAAGGATACAAAATTTTAAAATGAAAAAGTCCTTATGCTCTTCAAGGGCAAAATCGTAATTTCACTAAAATCCTGATTTGATAGTACCATTTGGTAGAACAAATGATTTGAAATCTATTGGTGAAAATTTCATTGTGTTTGGACTTATATTTTTGAAGTTATGAAGGTTTGAAGTGCATGAGTCGACTCATGAGTCAACTCATGGCACTGTGAGCTGATTGGCACGCAAAAATTCTCCTTGGCACGCTAGTTTTCTGGCTTGGCACGACCTGTGAGTCGACTCATGAGTCGACCCACAAGGCATGAGTCGACTCATGAGTCGACCCCTGCTAATTTGAGCCAAGAATTCCAAAAGCATTCTCTGGTTTTTGCAACAGAGGTCGACTCATGAGTCGACCCCTGAAGCATGAGTCGACTCATGAGTCGACCCCTGCGACGGGAAATGTCAGCAACGGCTATTTTTTTGCCCATTTTAATTGCCATTTATGCTTCCTAAAATCCTCTAACGGCTCTTTATCTGCCTAAATTATTTTCTCTTGCTTCTAATGCTACAAAATGCTTTAAATGATGAAAGAAATTGCAGATTAAATAGCGGATCAAACGTGAAATCAAATGTAAGAGAAAAAGAGAAGAACAGAGAGAGGATCCAAATTTGCAAGAAAAAGCCTGAGATCAACGAAATTCCAAAGAGAAAAGAGAGAGGATCCACAATATACCAGAGAGATTGTGAAAGAGAAAGCAGATCTTTCAAGGAGAGAATTCTTCACGCCTATCGTTTCAACCTTGATCTAGAGATCGTTCAAAGCTTTCAAGAGATCTTCAATCAACGATCAACCTCTTCTCAAGCATTCGTTCAACCGTTCATTCATCTTGAGAAAATCTGAAAAAGGGGTTCTTCATTTGAGTAAAGCTTTTATTGTTATATTTGCTCATTTAAGGAGCTGTTATTGTATTAATCTGTGCTCTAAATATCTTACTCTTTGTGAGTTTTTGCTCTTATTTTTGGAGGATTTCTAAAACAAGGAAAGGTTGATCCGAACCTGAAATCGAAGTGTTTTGGGTTTACTTGTACCCGGGAACAAGTGATCTAGCTTGGGATAGCTAGTGTCGGAGTTTCCGACGTCTTGTATTCTAGCTTGGGATAGCTAGTGTCGGAGTTTCCGACGTTTTGTATTCGGGTTGAATACAAAGGATAGTGGATTGAAATTCCCAAGTGGGATCTTGGGGAGTGGATGTAGGTGCAAGGTTAGCACCGAACCACTATAAATCCTTGTGTTTGTGGTGTGCTTTATCGTTTTATCTTATTTCTTTATTATATCCTTGCAATACTGCTTTAGGTAATTAATATTGTTTTAAGCCATTGTTTTGTTCTTCATAAGTTATCTGTGGCTTAAAATTTTTAGAAACCCAATTCACCCCCCCTCTTGGGTTGCATAGCTGGGCAACAATGGTATCAGAGCCAGTGCTCTAGCCTTCTTTGATCTAACAATCAAAGAGCCAAAGATCTATGGCAACCCATGTTGGAACTTCTCTAGCCGAGGGGCAATCAACAAACCGACCTCCACTTTTCAATGGGTCTAATTACACCTATTGAAAAGCTCGGATAAAGATTTTCATACAAGCACTCGACTATGATATGTGGAGTATCATAGTGAATGGTCCTCACACACCCACCAAGATTATAGATGGTGAGGATCAACCAAACCCGAGAAAGAATGGGATGAGGTTGACAAGAAATTGGCACAATTAAATGCCAAAGCTATGAATGTTCTTTATTGTGCACTAGATGCTAGTGAATTTAATCGCATTTCTACTTGTGCATCTGCTAAAGAATATGGAATAGGTTAGAAGTCACCCATGAGGGAACAAATCAAGTAAAAGAGTCTAAAATAAACATACTTGTACATAAATATGAATTGTTCAAAATAGAGCATGATGAGTCCATAACTGCTATGTTTACTCGTTTACTGATATAATAATGGTTTAAGAGTCTTGGCAAATCTATACTAACAGTGAACTTGTAAGGAAGATTCTCAGGTCACTACCAAGAATTGGGAAGCCAAGGTGACTGCCATCCAAGAAGCAAAGGACTTGAACACTCTACCTCTAGAAGAGCTTCTTGGATCCTTGATGATCATGAACTTAGCATGAAGCACATCAGAGGATGAAGTCAAAAAGAAAAGAACCATTGCCTCAAATCCACAACTTCACCTGATTATGAAACGGATGATTGAAGATGAAGATCAGGATGAGAGATGGCTCTCATCACCCAAAATTTAAGAAGTTTCTAAGAAAAGAAACAGGGATGAGAAAGAAATTCACAAAAGGGGATCAAAGCAAAGAAAAGAGAAAGATCAACCCCTATATGCTACGAGTGCAAGAGCCAGGACATTTCAGATCCGAATGTCCACATTGAAGAAAGGTCCAAAGAAGTTCAAAGAAGGCAATGATGGCTACTGGAGTGGAGTGATGACTCAAGCTCCGAGAGGAAACCTCAACAGAACAAGCCAACTATGCCTGATGGCACATGAAAATGAGGTAACTTCTGAATCACTAGTGAATTTACTTTGAAGAATTGCATGAAGATTCTATGATTCAATTGATGAATTAAAGAAACTAGGGAAGAAAAAAAGACTGAAATTGGAAAATCAGTCCTTAGTGAAACAAGCTGAAATCTTTCAATTGAAAATTCACCTTGATTCAAGAAAATCAAACTTAAAGGATGAAATTACAAGCTGAAATTATAGTAGATAAGTTCACCTTAAGTTCAAACAAACTAAATATGATCTTGAAATCAGAAAGCTATATATGATAAGCTGGACTTGGTATAAACCCTGAAGAACAAAATTCTGAAGATATTTATTATTCAAGTAAAAGTTACAAATATTACTTTTTTAAATGTGGGAAGAATAGGACATAAATCATACACTGTCTATTACAAATATCAACACAAAGAAAATTGGTTCCAAAAGGACCATTCTGACTAACCGAAAGGACCCAAGAAAGCTTGGGTACCTAAGACAGAAACTTGATTTGCTTGCAGGTGTGTCTAGCATCCCAAGAAGGAAACAGGAAATGGTATCTTGACAGGGATGCTCGAGACACATGATGGTGATGAATCACAATTCATCACCTTGATGCTAAGGATGGAGGGATGTCACCTTTGGAATAATGGCAAAGGAAGATCATCGGGATAGGTACATTGGTATCACTCCCTCCAAATAATTGAGAATGTTTATTAGTTAAAGGTTTAAAGCATAACTTACTTAGCATTAGTCAATTCTGTGATAAAGGGTATAAAGTAAGTTTTGATCATCTGTTTGCATTGTGACAGTCCTATTAACGATGGCATTAAATTTATAGGACATAGGCATGGCAATGTTTATATGATAGATTGAATGACTTAGCAAATTAGACATGCAATGCCTAGTATCTTGAATGCTAAAATAATGAGACTAGTTGGCTGTGGATCGTAGACTTGCAACATTAGCATGCATTCTCTTTCAAAATTAATTAAGAAGATTTAGTTCCGTTTGCAAACTGAATTTTTGAAAAGGAAGAATTTGTGATGCATCAATTAGGTAAACAAACTAGAGTATCATTTAAATCCAAAAACACTGTTTCAACTTCTAGACCTTAGAGCTCTTACATATGGATTTTTTGGACCAACTAGACACAAGTCTAGGAGGAAAACGATATGGATTTGTAATAATAGATGATTATCTCTCTTTTACTTGGGTTTTCTTTTAGCACACAAAAATGAAACTTTTCAATTTTCATAAATTTTATCGAAAAGTCACTAATGAAAAGGGTTTTCAATTCAAAATATTAGAAGTGATATGGAACGAATTTGAAAATCAGATTTTGAAAATTTTTGTGATGAAAATGGAATTGGCCATACTTCTGCTCCTAGGACACCCCAAAGAATGGGGTAGTTGAAAGGAAAAAAGAACCTTAGAAGAAATGGCCCGTACATGCTTTGTGAAGCAACCTTCCAAGATATTTTGGGCGGAAGCTATTAACACAGCATGTTACATTTTTAAATCGTGCTTTAATTAGAAATTTTTAAAGAAAACCCCTATGAACTTTGGAAAGGAAGAAAACCAAATATTGATATTTTCATGTTTTGGTTGCGATTTTTGTATTAAATAATGGAAAAGAAAAACTTGGTAAATTTGATGCAAATCAGATGAAGCAATCTTTTTAGGTTACTCCTCCACTAGTAAACATTTAGAGTTTCAACAAAAGAACTTTAGTAGTTGAGGAGTCCATACATGTTGTTTTTGATGATCTAACGATCTTCCTTCAAGGAAGAATGAGGGTGTTGATGATGCAGATCCACTAATAGAAGGTATGAAGGAGATCACTCTGAAGATTCGAACTCCAGAAGACAAGGATCAAGAGACAACAAAATGAAAGAGGTGAAGAAATTCAAGAACAACCTCAAGTACAAATGATTACCCAAGGAATGGAGGTATGTTCACAACCACCCTAAGGAGTTAATTATTGGTGACCTATGCATGGGGTAAAAATCGTCTTCACTTAGAGATGTAGTTAATCATTGTGCTTTGTATTCCATCTGAACCTAAAACTTTTGAAGAAGCTGAAATGATCATAATGGATTAATGCTATGCAAGAGAACTTAATCAATTTGAAAGAAATAATGTTTGGACCTTAGTAAAGACCTAAGATTTCAATAATTGGACAAAATGGGTCTTTAGAAACAATTAGATGAGCATGGAATGTAATTAGAAATAAAGCAAGACTGGTTGCTAAGGGATATAATCAAGAAGAAGGAATTGATTTTGATGAAACCTTTGCACCTGTTGCTAGATTAGAAGCCATTAGACTTCTACTTGCTTATGCTTGCTTTATGAATTCAAATATTTCAAATGGATGTTAAAGTGCATTTTTAAATGATATATTCTGAAGAAGTATATGTAGAACAACCCCTGGATTTGAAAATCATGCTTTTCCAATCATGTTTTAGATTAAATAAAGCTTATATGGTTAAAACAAGCCTAGAGCATGGTATGAAAGGCTAAGCAAATTTTACTAAATAATGGTTTTTCAAGAGGTAATGTAGATACAACCCTCTTTATCAAAAAAACAAAATGATATGTTAGATACAAATTTATGTGATGACATAATTTTTGGGTCTACTAATGAATCCCTTTGTCAAGACTTTGCTAAGCTTATGCAGGGGAGTTCGAGATGAGCATGATGGGAGAACTCACCTTCTTCCTCGGACTCCAATCAAACAATCAAAGAGGGAATCTCCATCACCCAAAGCAAGTACACCAAGGAACTACTCAAAAGATTTGGAATGGAGAACTCCAAACCAATTGGCACACCAATGAGTCCCTGTAAGCTTGACAAGGATGATGAAGGTAAATGTGTAGACTTAAAATACTATAGAGGTATGATTGGATCATTATTATATTTAACTGCAAGTAGGCCTGATATCATGTTTAGTGTTTGTTATGTGCTAGATATCAATCTAATCCTAAAGAATCTCATTTGAATGCTGTTAAAAGAATCCTTAGATACTTAAATGGTACTCAAACTTTAGGGTTATGGTACTCTAAGGACTCACAAATTATTTTTAGGATATTCTGATGCTGATTTGCTGGATGTAAACTAGATAGAAAAAGCACAAGTGGAACTTGTCAATTTCTTGGAGTTAACCTAATCTCATGGTTTAGCAAGAAACAAAATTCGGTAGCACTGTCTACGGCTGAGGCCGAATACATTGCAGCCGGAAGTTGTTGTGCTCAAATCTTGTGGATTAAGCAACAACTCGAAGACTTTGGAATTAAACTTAATGAAATACCAATAAATGTGACAAACAAGTGCCATAAATCTATCTAAAAATCCATTCAACACTCAAGATCCAAACATATTGAAATAAGACATCATTTAAGAGAACATGTTCAAAACAAAAATTAATTCTTGAATATGTTTGCACTGAAAATCAATTAGCTGATATCTTTATAAAGGCCCTTAGTGAGGATAGATTCTGTGAAATTAGGAGAAATCTAGAATTCTAGATCCATTTGCCTAACTTTTTATCACTCTAAAAACTTATCATTGAGCAAAATTCCTTCTCCCAAAATTTCGAATTTTTTTGGAATTTATTTGCATTTTTGCTGAATTTCTGAACTTCATGAGTCGACCCATGAGTCGACTCAATGGCAAACTTGTAAATCCCACTTTCAACGGGTTCATTGTTTTTATAAGGGTTACTGTTTGTGAGACGACTCATCTTCCCATCGTCTTCCTTCGAAAGCCGTTCCTTCCAACTCTTTTTTGCTCCAAATCCAAGGATCAATTCTGAGGCAATTCTCCCTCCTACTCTCCACCAAAAATCGTCACCTTAGAAAGGATTTTCTGTGCTTCTCACAGTGATTGGCGCGGGTGGAACGTGCCTAGAACTTCACCGTTCATTCAAATCTACTTCTTCTCCACTCTCTTGTGATCCCTCCACTGAATTCAAGTCTTCTTGTCTGCTACTTTATTGGATATGGCTCCAAAGATGAAACTTCCCCAAAGAAGGAAATCAATCCGTGAGGCTGAGGAAATTGTCCGAAAGAAAAGGCATGCTCAGTCTTCCAGTGTTCCCAATCCAGTTTCAGTACCTGCTCAAGGTCCCTCTCAATCCTCCATAAGCCCCAGTGTAAATCCTCTTTCTGATAGAAAAGTAGAAACGGGAAAAACATAGATTTCGGTTCTTTGAGAAAGAAGGCTTTACTTTTGCTACCAAGATCAAAAATCAAGGATGGGAACTTTATTGCTCTCTTAAGGAAGTCACCTATGTTGATCTAGTCAGAGAGTTCTACAGAACCTAAATTATGGAAACGGGTCAGTGACTTCATCTGTAAAGGGAATTGACATTTGCTTGGATTCTAGGATATTGGAGAAATACTTCAGTTGCCTAGTGAAGGATACTCATATATGGAACTCCAATTAAAGAAGAAGGGATCAGAATTATCTTAGGAGAAGCTTTTTTAGGAAGTTTAAACAAATTGGAAGCAAAGCTATTATCCATTGAGATGAGGGTCCTGCATCAGATTGTAACAAAACTCTGCTTTCCTAGGAGTGGTAGACATGACTTACTGTCTGGCAGAGATGTATGTGTCATGTTTCATGTCATCATCAGACCCCCTAAACTCCCTGCACTTATGATAGAGGCCATGAGAGAAACTTTGAACAGATCCAAGGCACACTTGCCTTATGGTATGGCCCTTACTAGAGTATTCAGGAGGTTTGGAGTTAGCTGTGAGGGGGAGACACCTACCAAGCTTCACATGTGGACACTTTCAACCAACACAGTCTGCACCAAAGGGAATTACAAAGACTGTTGATGGTTGGATCAAGGGCTCTCTGAAGAAAGAACTGAGGAGAGAGTTTGAGGAAAGAGCTGAAGACAGAACTGAAGGCAGAATAGAAGAAGAAGGTCCATCTTCTCCTGTACATGACTTCAAGGGCAGCTTCACCAGATACCAGCAGTTCATTCCTGATACTGAGGCTGGCCCTTCTGAGTTTACTAGGATGCCCACACCAGTGTTCAGCCAGAGAGCAGAGCACCTCATTCAGAGTTCAGACTGGCTGACGATCAGATCGAGCATATATCTCAGCGTGTGGCTTCTTTGCTGTCTAGTCAGTGGGGTAGTACTTCTTTTGCACCTGGAGCTACCTCTTCTGATCAGACCATTATCCCCCACATCTCCACTGTGTTTCAGATGATTTCAGATCAGTCCGTCAGGATACAGCAGCTTGAGGATACAGTCTGGAGACTGACTGACAGAGTTTCTTGACTTGCAAGGCAAGTCCTTGCATTGGCCCATCCCCAGCCACAGGAGTCTACTATTGAGGTCACAGACCTCACTGCAGAGGCTGGCAGGCTCAGAGGAGCACTAGAAGGTGGATATGAGCTACTGAGGAAAGAGATCCGAGGATCGAGTGAGCATGCTAACCACCAGTTCACTGCTCTATCTTCAATCTATTTCCAGAGCACTGAACGTACTTGATTCTATCAGACTCATGGTATCAGCCCTAGCATCTCAGCATTCTCAGCCATCCAGTTCATCTCGCTCTCTTCTCGTGGCAGAGGCAGACGGGGTAGAGGACGCACTTCTGATCCATCATCTCCTCACCCTATATCTGATGACTCCGATCATTGACTTATCTTGATCTTTACTAGGTCCTAGGAGCTAGTATCTTGTTCTAGGATCTATACCTTGGGGCATGTATTGACAATTAGCTGGTTGAATTTATTTTCAAGAACTATGTATTGAAACAATTATGATATTAATGGAATCATCTTTTACCTATATTTCTACCTCTTTGTAATGATCATATTTTGGTTATATATTTTTCTTGTTGAAATATTGTCTTCTCCTTGTTGTTGTTTGCTGTTGATAATTGCTATATAAGGGGGAGCAACTCTGTGAAAAACTCTAAAGGGGAAGAAATTAAAGAATGTCAAAGAAAAGGAAGAGTTAACTATGTTTGATGATGTCAAAAAAGGGGGAAAAATTAAACAAAAACAAAAATTGAAATTAGACAAAAAGCAAAACCCTAAATTATGAGAAAAAGGGGGAAAATTAAAAAAACAAAGATTGGAAGATTTAAACAAAGATTGGGAGAAATTAAAAAAATATGGAGAAATTAAACAAAAACAAATATTGGAGAAATTAAATAAAAATAAATATTGGAGAAATTAAAACAAATATTGGAGAAATTAAAAAAAATAAATATTGGAGAAATTAAAACAAATATTGAAGAAATTAAATAAATATTAGAGAAATTAGACAAAACAAGGATTGAAAGATTAAACAAAACTTTGAGAAATTTTGGTATCAAAATTTGGTATCAGACAGAACTTTAACAAAAAGTCATCCATCAAAAGCAAAATCATGAGTACAATGCAAATAAGTATTTTTTTATATATAAGCTCTGATATTCAAATTTGCTTTTGAAATTTTACTCACCTTGATACATCAATAAGAAATTTGTTTTACTCTGATACATCCTACAATTTCTTTTAACTTGATCTGATACATGATAACATTTGATCCGAAACAGTGTGAAGGTTTCTCTAATATATTATAACATTTGCTCTGATACAGTGTGAAATTTTCTCTGACATTTGCTCTAATACAGTATGAAATTTTCTCTGATACATTAAAAATTTCTTGCTCTGATACATTATAAAATCTTTTCTGATACCATTGTAAAATTTTCTCTGATACATAGAAAAGTTATTTATCTTCTCTTGCTCTGATATATCTTGAACTCAAATGATCTAATACCCTTTTCAAATCTTTAAGAAAATGGACAAACTATTTTTGCATTTATATTACATGCCAAAAGAATCATACTCTTTTCAAGCATATACACCTATAATGGATTTTTTGAAATTATGCATTAACATAAATATTTTTGTTCAAATGTTTTATCATCATCAAAAGGGGAGATTGTTGCTCCTAGATTGATTTTGATGATTACAAACAGATTGAAGGGATACAAAATTTTAAAAT